>NC_046214.1:300000-381868 GCF_011004875.1 Balearica regulorum gibbericeps
TGACTTCAGGCTCCATCTGTCATCCTTCATGGTGGGAGAGATTGTTGCAGGCTGAAGCCAGTTCTGGTTCCATCACCGCTGCACTTGTCCGGATCTATCACCGTGGCACTTTGCTCAGTTTCATCAAAATTCATTCTTCATTAATCTGGGTGATTGTTACTGTAATCCTGTTGATAGGGCATAGAGCCACCATAGTAGTGATGACATATGGTATTATACAGCAATTAGCATCATACAATTGAAGACATTGGTTATTCTCACCCAAAATGAAATCCCCTTGAGGCATACATCAGAATTCTCCATCCTCCTGCATCGCCCACCAAGTACACCCCAGTCTTTGAGCAAAAGAAATCCTACGGATGGGTTTGCCTTTGCCCAAGGCAGGAGTAACCCAGACTGTCTTCCACAGCGTATTTTTTATGTGCACTACAGGGACTTTATCCCCTTCTACAGTATGGAAAAGTTTTGATTGGGTAGGGCCAGCTTGATTCATAGATCCCCTTGGAGGCGACACAGCTGGGAAGCTGACCAAAACTGACCAAAGGGATGTTCCGTACCATATGACATCATGCTCAGCAATAAAAGCTCAGGGGAAGGAAGGAAGGAAGGAGAAGTAGTTCATGGTTATGATGATCCTATGCCCAAATAACAGTTATGCATGCTGAAGCCCTACTTCCTTAGAAAGTGACTGGACATCTGGCTGGCGATGGGAAGCAGTGAGCGAATTCCTCTTTCAGCTTTGATCTGTTTGTCTGAGGAGGAGTCACTCCTTGCGGGATCCAGCCTCTCTGAAGCAAGGTCCAGAGGAAGCTCCCAGCAACAGCTTGTGGCTGATCCCTCCATTTTCGGTGGTTCACGGGATGTGAGCTAACCCCCCCAGGCCTCAGGCATTTCCACAGGGATTCAGTGATGGCTCTTGGCCTTTCAAAGGCCACACACACCTCTGGGGATGTCCACCAAGACAAATCCCTTACACTGCCAGTGATGGGAAGGGGATGGAAGCAGGGACGAGTGGCATTGTCAATGTTTGTGTCTCCTGCAGTCTGGCCATCCTGGAGCACAGTGCTCTTCCCAGCTGTAGTATCTCCCAGAGACAAATCTCTGAGTGTGGAGATGGGAAAGGCTGGAGCTACAGCCTCAAGTCCGTCCAAGCACTTGGTGACATCCCACACCCTGTGTCCATGTGAGGGAGGGAGTTGAGCTGCTCTTTTGCATGTCAGTAGTGATGTGCAAGGGCACAGAATTCAGTTGATTCAAGAGAAACTGGGGAGCAGGAGGGCTGAATTTCCTCTTCCCCACCCCTCCCCATCAGCTACATAAATTAATCATGGGTGTGTGTCAAATACCTTGAGAATGTTTTAACATAACAAATAGTTTTGTGAGTGGAAAACTACTAGCTTTGCAGCTCCTGGGCACAGACTAACCAGGAGTTGCATGTGTGGCTTAGCCCAACTTTGGTCAAGATGCTCTTAAAAGAGTTGAAAGACTGAGAGAGGTTGGAGCTGGCTTCAGTCCTTGTGTTTCCTCCTGACAGCTGGGGATGCCTGGTGTCATGACAGTGGATATTTAGAGACCAGAAACATAACAAAGAATACAACGTAAGCAAGTATATTATTTATAAATATGTATGTGTGTGTGTATATATATATTATTTGCTATAACATGTCAAGTATAGCAAAAAAAATAATATTCTGACACTGAAGGAACGTGTCACCTTAAATTAGTACCTCAAATCAAAATTACAGCTGTGATGAAACAAAACTTGTTTCCATGCATCATGTGGTCAGAGCGTTCCTGGCAAAGAACCTGGTTTGCTGAGTGGGAGCAGATGCCAGTTTCTCAGGCCTGTAGCTCATCAGGTGGACTTTCCTGCAGAGGAGACAGCCAGGTGGGAGGCAAGAGCAGGACAGAAGCTTGTCCCCATTGCCACCATCCACAATGGCCTGAGTGCAACGGTGCAGCCACGTTGCCAAAGCGGTGAGCTGACACGGCCCACCGAGGGCTTCCTTGGCAACTGAATTAGATGGGAAGGGAGGGGTCCAGCTGGAGGGTAAACACCACACCGAGGGGAGTCGCCAGACAGGAGTGGGGTGGGGTAGCCTGGGCATGGGTTCCTGGGGCCACTGCTGATGCCTTTGGGTATCTGCAGTCTCTGCATGGAGCAGAGAAACATACCGAAAGCATTCAGTGTCCAAAGAAAGAACATAAACTGTGCTGGCAAGAGCGTTCCCCCTCTTCCTTGACCAACAGGATGAGGAGTGCATCTGTGCAGCTTAGACTTGGATCCCCAGCACTTACATTTCAGTGTGAGGCTCCCAGGATAAACTGGGATCTCTTGTCCGCAGGAGCAACAGCACAAATGTCTGTGTCCACTGGGCCTCCCTCTCCTGCCTTTCCAGCCCAGGCAGAGGCAGAGGAGATGGTTCTCCCACACTGCGTGTCCAACAGGACTGGAAGGAGTCATGCCCACTTGCTCCCCTTGGCTAACAAAGGAGCAAGGGAGGCCCCTGTGCACCTCTTGTGCTGGAGAGAGGAATCCTATCTGAGGGACATGCCGACCGCTCTGCTGCCTTCAGCTCCACACAAGCCCAGCCCCTCTGCCTCAGAAACTCTGAGGCTTTCTAATTCTGTGTGAGTTGATGAAGATGCAGTCATCTGAAGGGAAGTGAGGTGAATGCCGTTTCTGGGGACTTTCCTGTTCACCCAATTCAGAGATGCCCCTGGTTCAGTTGCCCTGCCTCAGTTTACATCATGCTGTTGGGGTGTCAGCACTGCCTGGAGCTGTTGACAGTCTCCACCAGCTCAGAGCTTCCATCCCACCAGGGGGTCAATTACATTGTTTTTACTCCCTGCAGACCCTCAGGAGGGACACGTGGCAGCAGGAACCTTTAGAGTCTCCTTTCTGCTATAAACCCTGGGACGCTTCAGAGAGCTGGGAGCCTTCAGGTGCTGCTGGAGACTCACCGTCAGAGCTGCTGGAAGGAGAGGGCAAGGGCAGAGTCCTTAAGCCCTGGTTTGGGGCTTGCAGTGAGGTCCAAGAAGTGAAGAAATGGTAGGGAAGAGGCAGAAGCTAAGACCTTGACCCTGGACTTCATTGCCATGATCCATCAGAGCAGATGTCACCCCTTCATGACAAGGACTGCAGGTTTGTGTGGATGTGCTGAGGGTGAGTGAAGGCTGGGCCTTATTAGTCCATCTGCTGCGTCTTTGAACAGAAGAAATGAGAGTGTAGAGACCCGAGTCTCAGCCTTGTCCTTTCCTGTAGGTCATCCCACCCCAGCTCCCCACTTCTCCCAGACAGCCCCGAGCCCCTGGCACAGTGAGACCCCGGGGACAGCCCCTGGACACTCTCCCACCTTAGCTGGCTGGGGGGAGCATTTGGGCAAGCTGCATGGGGCCAGACTACCTGTGCCCTTTACTTCATCATTCACAGGGCTATTTCGGTTGTCTCTTGGTTTGTTTTACTTTTTAGTTGTTGCTGGGTTTTGCTTGTTTTCTCACTCTCTCGGCATTAGAATCATGTAGGTTTTGTTCTTCAAGTCTCAGCTTCCTCAGTCCCGTGCAGTGGAGAGGGCTGGAGTGTCAGTTATTCTGAGTAGCTTTTGGCAAACCCTCAGGACATTTCCTGTGATTACCACCGCTGGAAGAAACGCATTCCAGCCTCAGAGGTGGGTGTGAGACACTTAGAGGGAACGGCTTGTGCAGAGAGGTGTGTTTCTCGTGAGTGAGCTTTCTCCAGTCATGTGCTGAGGCATGTCCCTGACATTGCCCATGCCCCTGACCCTGATCCTCTCCCACCTCACCCCGTGGCACCCTGGGGATGACCTGCTCAGTGTCCTGCTTTCTCAGGGAGCCCCACAGGCACAGCTGGCCACGCTGAGGTCCTGCTGCTGTGCTGGGATTTGCAGGGAGGCAGCCCCCAAGACCTCAGGAACCACTGCTGATGAAGGACAGATGTGCAGCAAATAGTTCTGCCCAGCAGCTTTCAATCACAGAATCACAGAGCAGCTGGGCTTGGAAGCCACTTCAGGACATCATCCAGTCCACCTCCCCCCTTCCTAAAAGCAGGGTCAGCTAGAGCAAGTGGCTCAGGACCATGTCCCATCTAGTTTTTAATATTCACAGGGATGGACCCTTCATAACCTTTTTGGGCAACTGTTCCAGTGTTTGACCACCATATCTTTAAATGGAATTTCCTGTACTTCAGTGTGTCCTTTCTTCATGGCACCACTGAAAAATGTCTGGATTTGTCTCCTTAAACCTTCCCATTATTCTTCTCTGCACGACCTCTCCCATGTGGCTTGGTGGACTCCCAGTTACCCCTTCCCTATCTTCTTTTTGGGGGGTCACTTCCTTTTAACTTTTTATGCTGCATTTTGAGCGACAATGTGGTTTTTAGCATCCCTCTGGCAGTCCCACAGCACAGTCCGTTGGTCATCTGAGCCAGTAACGCCTGATGTGCCCTTTCTCAATTGGAAGAAATTGGCCTGTTGGGTGGGGAAGGAGTGGGGTGGGCATCCTTTCCTTCTCATGTGAGTGCTTCAGAGAGCTGTGGCCACTCACCCTGTGATGTGCCCATCCCTTGCTTTGGAGGAAGGGTGGTGTCTGGCATGATGTTTCACACAGTGGGCTTTTTTGGAGAGAGGGGTTCATTTTCTCTGGCACACTTTCTCTTTCCTGAGAGCAGAAGGATGTCAATACTCGACAACTATAACACGTTTTCCAGGGCATACTCAGAGGCATATGAACATTGTTTGTTTCTGTGCGAGCAAACGCACTTCATGGATTTATTCTGTAGTGAGAAAGAAGAACTTCCATTGGGCAGCTCACCTCCAGAGTCTGCAGTGGCTCTGTGGGATGAGTGTTCTTTACCCATCAGGAAGAACATTTATTTTATGCTTTCACTAGGCATGAAATACATAAAGCTGGTATGAACAGAAAAATGTCCTACACAAAAAAATGTGGAAGGTAAATGCTGAAATGTTGTTCTTTGTCGTAGCCCCTCTTTGTGACAACTGAGAAAATAAAAGACAAACAATATTGCATGGCCGAAGGGGAAAGGGACAATGGGACAGCATCCATGGATTTTGTGCTGCTGGGAATACGTGATGTCCCCATGCTCCAGAACCTGCTCTTTCTCCTCTTGCTCATGATCTACTCAGTCACCATGATTGGGAACATCCTCATTGTTGTGCTGGTGGTGGCAGACCGGCATCTGCACACCCCCATGTACTTCTTCCTGGGCAATCTGTCCTCCTTGGAGACCTGCTACAACTCCACCATCCTGCCACGGTTGCTGGCCAGCTTCTTGATCGGGGACAGCAGCATCTCTGCTCACGGCTGCATGGCTCAGTTCTACTTCTTTGCTTCCTTTGCAACTGCTGAGTGTTACCTTCTGGCGGCCATGTCCTACGATCGGTACTTGGCCATATGCCAGCCTCTGCTCTATGCCAGCCTCATGACCTGGAAGGTCTCTTTATACCTGGCAGCTGCATCTTGGCTATGGGGTTCACTGCTGCTGGTGGTAGTCACAGTGTTCTTATCCCAGCTGCAGTTCTGTGGCCCCAAGGTGATTGACCACTTCTTCTGTGAATTTACTCCATTGCTGGAGCTTGCCTGCAGTGACATCAAGGTGTTCACGCTCATTGGGTTTGTCTTTGCCTTTCTGGACCTAATATTTCCATTCCTGTACACACTGTCCTCCTACGTGTGCATCATAGCTGCCATCCTTAGGATCCCATCCAGCACGGGCAGACAGAAGGCCTTCTCTACCTGCTCCTCTCACCTCACTGTTGTCACTGTTTACTATGGCACCCTCGTTGTTGTCTACATGCTGCCTAGAACAGGCCCGCTGAGGCAGCTCAACAAAGTGTTCTCCTTTTTCTACACCATCCTGACGCCCCTGGTCAATCCCCTCATCTACAGCCTGCGGAACAGGGAGGTCAAGGAGGCCATCAGGAAAGTGCTCAGGAAAGCCCTGGCCTGCACCCAGAGCTCATGCTCCCTGGGTGACACAAGGCAAAAGATGCTTCTAGCTCCTTTGGAAGCTCTGGATACCAGCTGGCTCTTCCAAAGCGCACGCCACTGAGACCTCTTGTGAAGTGGCAAAGGGAAGAAAGCAAAAGGTCCTTGGAGAGAAAAATCATTGTTTAAAAAATAATGTTGAAAATGTCATGGGGTTGCTTTTTCCTTGACAATAAACACCTTGGTGATCTTATGTGGGGAACTGTTGAAGTGTCGGGATTGAATAAGAAGCCCTTGCTTATCCTGCTGCAAGGGGAGGTGGAGAGGCTGGAGTGAGGGGAGCAGTTCCTCTTTCTGAGGGCTGAAACAAGATCATCGCCTGGATCTCCCCCCCCCACACACACACCTTTCCCTCCCCTGTTCCTGGCAGAAGTGAGCAAGTCCCTGCTCCAGCTTTTCCCTTCTGGCTCCAGCTCAAGCTTCTCTTCTGTCTTCACCCTACGTCTTGGACAGAGACTGTGACCGCCATTCCCTTGCCCCAGTCTCTTCATCCTTGGAGGATCAGGCTTCCCACCTCAGCCCTCCTTCCCCACTAGAAAGCTTTGACCCATTGTACTGGGCTGGGGTGGAGCTCATTCTCTTCATGGCAGCCTGTAAGGTGCTGTGCTTTGGACTGGGGACCAAAACCATGTTGATAACACACCAGATTTTTAGCTATTGCTGAGCAGTGTCTGCACAGCATCGAGACCGTCTCTGTTTCTCACATTGCCCTTAGAGTGAGCAGGTTGAGAGTGCACAAGAAATTGGGAGGGGACACAGCAAGGACAGCTGATCCAAACTTACCGGATCTTCCATGTCATATAGCATCATGCTCAGCAACAAAAATGGAGGGGAGGGCTTTTTTCAGTGGATAGCCATTGCTTGGGGACTGGCTGGGCATCAGTGTACTTGTGGAAGCTGGGGAGTGATTGCTTTAACATCACTTATTACTTTGGGGTTGCTTTTTTGGTGGTTTTTTTTTTTTTTTCCTTCTTCCTTCTTCCTCTTTCCTATGTGAAATTCTGGGTGGCATAATTTAAGAAGGATGTGAAGGTCCTTGGATGTGTCCAGAGGAGGGCAATGCAGCTGGTGAAAGGGCTGGGTGCCATGTCCTATGAGGAGCAGCTAAGGTGTCTGGGTTTGTCTAGTTTGGAGAAAAGAAGGCTGAGGGGTGACCTGATTGCTCTCTACAGCTTCCTGAAGAGGGGACATGGAGACGGAGGTGCCGATCCCTGTGATCCAGTGCCAGGATGCCTGGAATGGTTCAAAGCTGCATCAGAGGAGGTTTAGACTAGACATTAGGAAGCATTTCGTTAGAGAGAGGGTGGTCAAACACTGGAACAGGCTTCCTAGAAAGGTGGTTGATGCCCCAAGCCTGTCAGTGTTGAAGAGGCATTTGGACAATACCCTTCATAATAGGCTTCCAGTTTTGGTCAGCCCTGAAGTGGTCAGGCAGTTGGACTAGATGATCATTGTATGTCCTTCCAAACTGAACTATCCTATCCCATCCTATCCTATCCTATCCTATCCTATCCCATCCTATCCCATCCCATCCTATCCATTTATGATGCCACCCTTACCGGCCTCTCCTTCAACCCTCATGCACAAGGGCTGACCCAACTTGTCCCCTTCCCCATTGAGGAGCTCCATACATCCAAGTAGCTTCTTCACTTTGAAGAAACTTCACTCTGGATCCTCCCAGCCTGTGTCTCCTGAAAGCCTCTATCCATCTGTGGTGGCTGACCATGGCTAGCCACCAGGTGCCCACCAAGCTGCTCTATCACTCCCCCTTCTCAACAGGGCAGAGGGAGAAAATACACCAAAAAGCTTCTGGGTCAGGATGAGGACAGGGAGATCACTCACCAGTTACCGTGATGGGCAAAACAGACTTAACTCAGGGAGATTAATTTAACTTGTTGCCAATCAAATCAGAATGGGGTGATGAGAAATAAAATCAAATCTTCAAACACCTTCTCCGGAAACCTCCCTTATTCCTGGGCTCAAATTCACTCCCAAGTTTCTCTGCCTTTTCCTCCGCAGCAGCACAGGGGTTAGGGGAATGGAGGTCACGGTCAGTTCATCACATGTTGTCTCTGTCACTCCTTCCTCCTCACACTCCTCTTCCCACAGGAGATAGTCCTTCATGAACTTCTCCAGTGGGGGTCCTTCCCACGGTGCAGGGTGCTCCATGGGCTGCAGGGCGGATATCTGCTCCACTGTGGTCCTCCATGGGTGGCAGCGGGACAACCTGCATCATCATAGTCTTCACCATGGGCTGCAAGGGAATCACTGCTCCAGCACCTAGACCACCTCCTCCCACTCCTTCTTCACTGACCTTGGTGTATGCAGAGGTTTTTCTCTCATATAGTCTCACCCCTCTCTTCCAGCTGCTGTTGTGCAGCAGTTGTTTCCCCTTCTTAAATATGTTACTGCAGAGGTGCTATCACCATCACTGTGGTGGGTCCATCTTAAAGCCAGCTGGAACTGGCTCTGTCTCACATGATGGGGTGGCTTCTGGCATCTTCTCACCGAAGCCACCCCTGCACACCACCCCCCCCAGTACCCATACCTTGCCACGTAAACCCAATACAAATCCCTAAACATCCTGTATATGATGTACCCTCGAATAATCTAGGATGTTTTAGATCTCAGTGTATGACTGCTGCTTGACATGTTCAGTGTGGTTTGAGCATTGAAAAATAGATATTGTTGTCCTGGCTTGCACTTCTGACCCTTTAATTTCTTTTTAAATCCTGGAGCTTGTGTGTGTGTTCTAGCCTTTGAGGGAGGAAACACAGAAATGTAGGCGGGCAGGACTGAAGTGGAGGATTCTGGGAGGAGACCAAAAAGCAAGGAGCAGGACAGCAGGACAGCAGAACAGCAGGCTTTGACCTGCTGGGTGCCCTGCTTGGAAGAATCCCATGGGATATGGCCCTGAAGAGAAAAAGGGTGCAGAGAGCTCCTCTTCAAGCTCCAGAATGGTCCACCCGGACTGTGGAGGGTTGACCCTGGCTGGACGCCAGGTGCCCACCAAAGCCACTCTATCACTCCCCCTCCTCACCTGGACAGGGGAGAGAAAATACAACAAAAGGCTCATGGGTTGAGATAAGAACAGGGAGAGATCATAAAACAATTATCTTCACAGCCAAAGCAGATTCAGCTTGGGAAAATTAATTTGATTCATTACCAATAAAATCAGAGATGAGTAAATGCTGGGTTTGTAATCTTGCTTGCTGTTTTGGAGATTGTGTTCAGGATAAATCCTTCCTGGATCTATAGAGCCCTGACACTCCTCATGGTCTTATCTTGTGCAAGATTTGACCATCACGGTCAGCTATGTGCAATAGGCATTAATTAGCAGATGACCAAATGGAGATTCAGTCGAGGGAACCCTGAGAAACTTTGGGATTCTGGCCAGCACAAACCCCCTTGAAGTCTACAAGAAGTGGCCAGTGCTTCATTAGATGCAAGAATAACCTTCTTCATCAAGGAAGGCTTGCAACTGACTGGTTGTGCAGTGATCCTGAGGAGAAGGGCCCGGGCACTACATGGGACAGCATACAAGTCAGTGGAGCACGCTCACCATGAACAAGGCCACGTACATACGGGTCTGTATTAGGACAAGCATGGCCACTCAGACTATCTTGAGATTAGTGTGGTTTCAGAGATTGTGGTGTTTTTCCTAACATTGGCAAAGAACACGAGAAAGAAATAATGGCACAAAGTGAAGCTTTGGAAGTTGAGACTGGACGTGAGGAATAGCCCTGAGGTGTGTGTGCAGGACAGGACCTCCCCTTCGCAGGGGCTGGCGGCCGGGGCTGGCGGCCAGGGCTTGGCCCTTTGGCTTGATGAAGCACATCCAGGTTTCTTCAGCATCAGAGCCACCTTGCCATTGCCTTTGCCTCCCTGTCATCACTGCCTCCACTTTCCTGCTCTAACCAGCCCCAGAGCTGCTTTGTCAGTGATGGCCCTCAGGGGGACCCAGTAATGCTCCAAGAAACTGTGGAGGTTGCATCGGACTTTGACTTCTTGAGAGGCTTCATCAGCTTCCTCTCAGGGTCTGAGCTTCATGGACTCATCCCCAAAACCACCAGAGGGGTCATTAACATGCCGCCTTGGGCTGATCCTCTGCTGCTGCTCTCCTGGGACAGAGGGAGCTCCTGGCAAGTGGGCTGTGCTGCAGAGAGACAGCTCTGCCCAGGAGCAGCTCCTCTGCAGAGCCCAGCAGGGCTGAGGGCTCTGCCTGCAGGCACCGAGGGGAGAACAGCGAGGCAGAGAGAGCTGAAAGGCAGTTGGAAATGGGAGGATGGCTAAGAGCTCACGGAAGGAGAAATCTTCAGAGCCCTTGACACGGTAAGTCTCTGGGTGCAGGGCAGTGCCAATGGGGTTCCTGGAGGCATCTCCTCAAGCTGGCAGATCCCAGAGCTGATGGGATCTGCCAGGTGGACTCCCTGTGCAGAGGCAAGTTTGACTGGCTGTGAATGCAGGTGTGCAGCCAGGGGGGCCCAGTTGTGTCCTTCAGAGCAGGGTCCCTGCAGCCCAGGGAATGCACGGGATGTTTGACACTGCTGCAATAGCGTAGGAGTGACTTCTCTGGAGCACTTGCTCCTCATGACACACCAGCAGCACACACCTGAGCTCACAGAAAGGAGCTGAATGAAGGTCCCTGTAGGAAAGGGAAGTCAATGTGGGGGGATAGCTTTGGGAAACAGCACAGGTTTGGCTCAAAGAAGTCTGTCCTAAATTATCAATGTCTTCTTCTCATTACATAGTCTCTCTGCCCAGAGGAAGCACATGTCCAACAGCAGCTCCATCACTGAGTTCCTCCTCCTGGCATTCGCAGACACACGGGAGCTGCAGCTCTTGCACTTCTGGCTCTTCCTGGGCATCTACCTGGCTGCTCTCCTGGGCAATGGCCTCATCATCACTGCCATCGCCTGCCACCACCACCTCCACACCCCCATGTTCTTCTTCCTCCTCAACCTCTCCCTCCTTGACATTGGTTTCATCTCCACCACTGTCCCTAAAGCTATGGCCAATGCGCTCTGGGACACCAGGGCCATCTCCTACACAGGATGTGCTGCACAGGTCTTTTTTTTTTTTTTTCTGTGCCACAGCAGAGTATTCCCTTCTCACTGTTATGTCCTATGACCGCTATGTTGCCATCTGCAAACCCCTGCACTACAGGACCCTGCTGGGCAGCAGAGCTTGTGTCCACATGGCAGCAGCTGCCTGGGGCAGTGGGTTTCTCCATGCTTTGTCTCACACTTCCAATACATTTTGTATACCACTCTGCCACGGCAATGCCCTGGACCAGTTCTTCTGTGAAGTTCCCCAGATCCTCAAGCTCTCCTGCTCAGATGCCTACCTCAGGGAAGTTGGGCTTCTTATATTAAGCTGTTTTTTAGCTTTTGGATGTTTTGTTTTCATTGTGCTGTCCTACGTGCAGATCTTCAGGGCCGTGCTGAGGATCCCCTCTGAGCAGGGACGGCACAAAGCCTTTTCCACATGCCTCCCTCACCTGGCCGTGGTCTGCCTGTTTGTCAGCACTGCCATGTTTGCTCACATGAAGCCCCCCTCCATCTCATCCCCATCCCTGGACTTGATGGTGACTGTTCTGTACTCGGTGGTGCCTCCAGCAGTGAACCCCCTCATCTACAGCATCAGGAACCAGGAGATCAGGGATGCCTTGAGGAAACTAATCCAATGGACCTTGCACTACCAACAGTAATTTGTCTCCCCTTCTCTGCTGAGTGCTTGGAGTATCTTTTAGGCCAGTACTCTGGGTTTTTTTTTCCTCTGATAATCATAGTTAGAGGTAATTGCTTGGGTTCATAACACTTCTCTTGAGGCTCTGTCCTGTTGTGTCTGATCCTTGAAGAACCATCTGTCACCTTTTGCCTTGCTAATAGCCTCTCTGCAATAAAAGGGGATCTCCTGAGGGAGGTGCCTGTAGCCTGGGCTCTCCTTGATACAGTTGTGGCGAAGAACAAGACAGAGGAATTGGACTTTCCAAATGTCTTCCGCTTGGTTTTCTCCTCCTGTTTGGGGAAATAATCTCATGGTATCACTGTTAGACACCAAGCACTTAATTGAAGGCTCTCTTCTTGGTGTCCAGGGGCATTGGAAATGGTGCACGAGTTCCCAGTCACCTTCCTCAGGCTGTCACAGGTATGATGGGGCTGATGGCAGATGTCCGTCCATGTGGAAAGGAATCTGGTGTGGTCAGGAGAGGATGGGGACACTGCATGTACTCCGGGGTGGGAAGTGAATGGAGACTCAGAAGGTGAAAGACCCTGAGATTAAGTCCCCCCAGGGCAGAGCACTCACTCCAGGTACCCAGACACAAAGACTCGGCAGTGCTCTGGGAGTCCGTGAAGATGCAGCAGGCACAGGGCAGGAGACTGGAGAGATGCAGGAGGTGCCTGAGGAGCCACAGGGCCAGGACTCTCCTGGTGTCCTGGGGAGCAGGGCTGGTGGGGAGGCAGAGTGGGGCAAAGGCGGTCAGGGCTGGGGATCCCCTGCAGCGTCAATGCAGGAGAGGCCGAGAGTGAGTGGCCTGTGCTGGCACTTGGGGCCAGCTGCAGCCCTGGGGCCGATGGGGAGGCTGAGACCCCCCTCTGCCTCCCAGCAGCTGCTGTGCCCTTCAGAGGGGCTGGGGCTGTGGGGTGAGTGCCCAGAGCTCTGCAGCAGCCCAGACTGCCAGCCCAGACTGGGCTGCTCTGCTGGGCTGCGCTCGGGAGAGGGCAGGGAAGGTGCAGGAGAGCCAGGGAGGGGATGGGCTGGACTGGAAAGTGCCCAGGACAGGAACAGCCTGACGTTATCGGAGCTCTGTGACCATCCAGGGTGAGGACCTGCTCCAGTGGGCACGTGGAGCAGAGCCTGATCTCCTCGAGAAGGAAGCAAGTCATCAGAGGTGCAGGAGAGAGGAGCTGGTCTGTGCCATGTTCCCTGGACACGCTGGGGAAGCTGCCCCAGGGCAATTGGGAGAAACCACCCCAGGCATCATCCATTTCCCTCTCTGGCCATACACCCAGCCCTGGGGAGGGACCTTTATTGTGGGGCCAGCTCCGTCCTCCTGCTGGGCTCAGTGCCTGTCCTGGGGCACGGCCAGCCCGGTGCCATCTCTCTTCTGTCCCAGACCCTGCAGATCCCACCGCACGGCTGACTGCTGACACCTGCATGGGACACGACTGAGGTTGTGCAGGGGCAGGTACTGGTGGGGGGCTGCTAAATGGAGGGCTGCTGGGGGTGGAGGTGTGGAGGGCTGCCACGGGTAATGTGCTGCTGGAGATGTTTCCCCACCCCATGAACGCACCCTGCTCTATCTAGTGCCTGCACTACAGGGCCGGGGGGCCATGTTGGGCAGCAGGGCTTGGCCAGCCCAGCTGAGGAGGTCTCCTCTTCTTGCCCCACGCTCTTCAGCCCGCTGTCAGCCTATAGGCATTGCCACGGTGCCTCTGCGCTGGCTGTTGGGTGTCTCCATGTGCCCTGCTCTGAGCCCATGCAGGGACCTGCCGTGGGTGTCTCTGCTGGAGCTGGGCACCATGGCCTGCCTGCACAGTCCCAGGAGATCCTGGACACGCTGCCCTTGGCGATGGGCTGTGATGGTCCTCAGCCCACAGCAGGTTCTGAGCACCAGTCCAGGAATGCTTCCCTGGGGATGAGTGCCTCACGCTGTGCTGGCTGCACGTGTGAGCCTTGGGGGATGTGCTCACACTATGGTTCTTCCTGGTACAAAAGGGGAACCATCGTCTCCCAAAGTGCTTTCAGCTGGGTGGGAGCTGTCAGTGTTGCAGAAAGGCTGGCACATAGAAAGACTCTTTGAAAAAGGAAAATCTTTTCATTGGTCTCTAGTCCTAACCCCTCCACAGACAGCTCCTGACAGATCAGGTGCTCAGGGCCTTGTCTCAACAAATTTGGAATATCTCCACTGGCGGAAATCCCACCATCTCCCCCGGGCCCTTGCTCCAGTGTTTGGCTCTGAGGGATCTGTCAAAACAGGGCAGCTCTCTCAGCCTCTCCTTGGACATAACGTGCTCCAGGCCCCGACCACCCTTCTGGCCACTGCTGGAAAATCTCCACTCGGTCAGGGTCGGTCTGGCTGCTGCTGTGGACCAGAGGCTGGATCATGAGCTGTCCTGGTTTCAGCTGAGACAGAGTTAATTGTCTTCCCAGCATCCAGTCTGGGGCTATGTTTGGGATTTGTGCTGGAAACAGTGTTGATAACATAGAGATGTTTTTGTTACACAGAGATGTTTTTGTTGTTGCTGAGCAGAACTGACACAGAGTCAAGGCCTTTCCTGCTCCTCACACCTCCCCGCTAGCTGGATGGCTGGGGGTGCACAAGAAGTTGGGAGGGGACGCAGCCAGGACAGCTGACCCCAACGGACCAATGGGATATACCATACTATGTGACATCATGCTCACCTTATAAGGGGCTTGGGGAAGAGAAAGGACGGGGAGGGGCGTGGCTTTTGGAGTGATGGTGGTTTTCTTCCCAAGTCACCATTATGTGGGATGGAGCCCTGCTTTTCTGGAGATGGCTGAACACCTGCCTGCCCATAGGAAGTGAGGAATGAATTCCTTGTCTTGCTTTCCTTGCACATGTGGCTTTTGCTTTACTTATTAAACTGTCTTTATCTCAGGCCACGGGTTTTCTCACTTTGACTCTTCCAACTCTCTCCCCCATCCCGCTGTGGGGGAGTGAGCAAGTGGCTGCACGGTGCTCAGCTGTCAGCTGGAGTAAAACCATGACAGAAGCTGACCTCATGAGTCAGGGAAATGCATTCACAGTGAACGTTCCTACATTGTCCTGATGGTTGAAGGCAACTCCCTGAACTGGAACAGTGGAAAGTTACTCTCAGGACATGCCAGAGAAATGTCTTGCAGCTTTGTAAAGCTCTGAATAAGTGACAAAATCCGGAACATAGAATCATAGGGACCCACAAGGATCATCAAGTCCAACTCCTGGCTCCACACAGGACCAGCCGAATCAGAGCATATGACTGAGAGCATTATCCAGATGCTTCTTGAACTCAGTCAAGCTCAGTGCTGTGACCACTTCCCTGGGAGCCTGTTCCAGTGCCCGACCACACTTTCAGTGAAGAACCTTTTTCTGATATCCAACCTAAACCTCCCCCTTCATTTGCAGCTTCATTCCGTTCCTTCGGGTTCTATCACTGGTCACCAGAGGGAGGAGATCAGCGCCTGCCCCTTCGCTCCCCCTCGTGAGGAAGTTGTAGGCCGTGATGTGGTCTCCCCTCAGTCTCCTCTTCTCGAGGCTGAACAAACCATGCGACTTCAGCCTCTCCTCATACGTCTTCCCCTCTAGACCCTTCACCGTCTTTGCTGCCCTCCTTTGGACACTCTCCAACAGTTTTATGTCCTTTTTGTACTGTGGTACCCAAAACTGCACGCAGTAGTCGAGGTGAGGCCGCACCAGAGCAGTGTAGAGTGGGACAATCACTTCCCTAGACCAGCTAGCAATGCCGTACTTGATGCACCCCAGGATACGGTTGGCCTTCCTGGCAGCCTGGGCACACTGTTGACTCATGTTCAACTTGCTGTCGACCAAGACCCCCAAGTCCCTTTCCGCATGGCTGGTCTCCAGCGTCTCATCGCCCAGTCTGTATGTATAGCCAGGGTTGCCCGTTCCCAGGTGCAGAATCCGGTACTTGCCCTTGTTAAACCTCATGCGTTTGGTGATTGCCCAGTTCTCCAATCTATCCAGATCTCTCTGCAAGGCCTCTCCACCCTCGACGGAATCAACAGCTCCTCCCAATTTAGTATCATCTGCAAACTTGCTCACAACACCTTCTAGTCCTACATCCAAGTTGTTTATGAAAACATTAAAAAGAACTGGCCCTAAAATGGAGCCCTGGGGAACCCCACTAGTGACTGGCTGCCAGCCTGATGTCACCCGGTTTACCATAACTCTTTGGGCCCTACCTGTCAGCCAGTTGCTCACCCATCGCACTACGTTTTTGTCAAACTGTATGCTGGACATTTTGTCCAGAAGGATACTGTGAGAGACAGTATCAAAAGCTTTATTGAAATCTAAAAAAATGACATCACCTGGCTTTCCTTGGTCAACTAGATGGGTGACCTTGTTGTAAAAGGAAACCGAGTTTGTTAAAGAGGCCCTTCCTTCATGAACCTGTGTTGGCTGTGGCCAATAACTGCCTTGTCCTACAATGTTTTTTGATAAGTACCAGAATAATTTTCTCCATAATTTTAGCAGGCACTGAAGTGAGACTGACAGGCCTGTAATTACCAGGGTCTTCTTTCTTGCCCTTCTGGAAGACTGGAACAACGTTTGCCAGCTTCCAGTCAACTGGGACCTCTCTAGATTCCCAAGACCATTGAAAAATAATTGAGAGAGGTCTCGCAATGACATCAGCCAGCTCTCTGAGCACCCTGAGATGAATCCCATTGGGCCCCATGGACTTGTATGCATCCAGGTGGAGCAGCAAGTCCCGCACAAGTTCGGGGTCAGCTGGGAGTTTATCGTTACCGCAGTCATGGGCTTCCAACTCAGGGCAACTGGGGTCCTAGAGCCCATCATCAGTGTTGAAGACAGAGGTGAAGAAGGCATTAAATGTCTCTGCTTTATCTATGGCCCTGCTTGTAAGGTGACCATTCTTGTCAAGTAATGAGCCAATATTGTCTCTGGTCCTCCTTTTGTTATTAATGTATTTTAAAAAGTGCTTTTTATTGTCCCCCACAGTACTGGCCAGCTTCAACTCTAACTGAGCTTTGGCCACATGAATTTTCTCCCTACAAAGGCGAGCAGCATCCCTGTAGTCCTCCCACGTTGCCTGACGCTGATTCCAGCGGCCATACACTTTCTTTTTCTGCCTAAGCTCTAGAAGGAGATCCCTGTTCAGCCAAGCCGGCCTTCTGCCCTGCCTGCTTGACTTGTGGCATTTTGGAATTGCCTGTTCCTCAGCTCTTGGGAGGCGGCCCTTAAAAAGTGACCAGCACTGATGCACCCCAATGCCTTCCAGAGCAGTTTCTCAGGGGACTTGACTGACTAGTTCCCTGAGCAGCCTGAAGTCTGCTCTCCCCATATCCAGACTTGATGTTTTGGTGGCAGTTTTCCTCCTGTCATCAAAGATTTTAAATTCTACCACTTCATGGTCACTATGGCCAAGGCGGCCACCAGTCGCCACTTCCCCCATGAGACCTTTGTCCACGAGTAACAGATCTAGGAGGGCACCTTTCCTCATTGGCTCCTTTAATACCTGTACCAGGAAGTTGTCCTCGAGGTGTTTCAGGAAACTCCTGGACCTGCTGGTATCAGCTGTGTGGTGTTCCCAGTTGACGTCTGGCAAGTTGAAGTCCCCCATAAGGACAAGGGCAGTGGATCTAGAGGCCTCTCTTAGTTCCTTAAAGAATAATTCATCAGGGGCGTCATCCTGGCTGGCTGGTCTACAGTAGACTCCCACAAGGACATCCCCCTTATTTGCTTGTCCTTTAATCCTTACCCAGATGCTCTCAACCATGTCATTGCTGACCGACAGCTCCGTACAGTCCAGCCCCTCTGTTACACAGAGCGCCATCCCCCACCTCTCTTGCCCTGCCTGTCTCTTCTGAAGAACCTGTAACCATCCATCACAGCACACCAGTCACAGGACTCTTCCCACCAGGTTTCACTTATACCAATGATGTCATACCACTGGGACTGCGCCAAGGCTTCTAGCTCTTCTTGCTTGTTCCTCATGCTGCGTGCATTGGTATAGAAGCATTTCAGATGTGTGTCCACATGCCCAGCACCTCGTGGAGCAGACTGAAGAATCTTACTAGCGCACAGTCGCTCTGAGTGTGGCCTGCCTTCCCATAGCTCATCACCAGCAATGTAGTTACACTTCAGCTGGGCTATTGGTCTAACCCCCATCTCTGACATGGTGCCCCAGCCTCATCTCTAGCAAGCCTGGTTCTATTCCCTTCCCCCTTCAGATCTAGTTTAAAGCCCTCTCCACGAGCCCTGCCAACTCCTGGGCTAGCATCCTTTTCCCCCTTTGAGACAGGCGGGCTCCATCTGTCACCAGTAGACTTGGATGTGGATTGTGAGGTCACATCTGTCTCTGCAGGTGATAGGCCAGAGAAGGCTCACAGCTGAGTCTTGTGAGGTCACTTCTATCTGAGGATGTTGAAAGGCCAGCAGGCACTTGGCTTGGATGTTCCTGATGACATCACTTCTGCCTCAATACCTGCCAGCAGCAGGATCATCACTTGGACGTTGATTATGATGTCCTTTTGTCTCTGCAGGTGAGAGCCTGCTTGCAGCAGGCTCATGGCTGTGGTCGATGCATGTGAAGTCACTTCTGTGAGACTACCTGAGAAGACAGCAGTAGGCACACGACAGGGACACATTCTTGTGACGTCACTTCTACCCGACTACCTAATGTCTGATTGGATGCATCATTCTTGCAGGCTCTCATCCTGCTGGGAGACTTCAACCACCCTGAAAAAGTAGCATGGCGCATTGTAGGCAATCCAGAAGTGCTTTGTCTTTTCCTGTAATTTTCTTCAAGACTCCAAGACTTTTTAAGCGAATTGGTAGCTAAAGAGAGATACTTCAATGAGCATTTAACGGAAGAGGATTTTTGCTATTTAAAGGGGTTTCTAATTACTTTTTGGGTTACAAAGAAGAGGTGATAGCAGCATTCTCCAGGTCATATTGATGCAGATGGCCACCTAAGGAGGTCCTGGCAGGTAGGAAAAGCAGTCTCCTTGAGCTCCAGCACTGTATGGACAACCTTTCCCTTCACCTCCCCAACCCCACCAGTTCCTTCATCGGCCTGTTGTGAAAGAGTGGAATGCACCTCACTCAAAAGAGAGAAGCAGCAATATGTTTTGTTGAGCTAAAACAATAATTTGACAGAGTTCAAGAAATTCAGTGGAATTTAACAAAGTTCAGATCGCTTAAGGAACTACTGGCAAAGGTACTAGCAAAAGAGCGTGTTATACGACATTGCAAATGTGGGGCTTAAAGTCTGATGGCGAGGTTCACTCTATTCCTTACTGCATGGAAGAAACATACAAAGGAGAATTGGGTTAGAATCGAGTTAGAATGATTCTCACAGAGACCGGAAACACAGAAGAGTAAGGAAGACCTTTCCATTGAATCACAAGGTTCAGAGTGGACCTTCTTGCTTTCTAAACTCCTGATAGTGCTTAGGTGGAACTGAGTCCAATCCTAGTCTCAGACTTGATCAACGGTTTATGTCTACTGGAAGAAATACAAAGAGTAAGGAAGACCCTCCCGTTGAGTCACGAGGTTCAGAGAGGAGAGCCTTGCTTTCTAAACTCCCACTCAGAGGAGTCTAGTGCAGCTAGGTCCAATCCTAGTCCCAGACTTGGTCAAGGGTTTATGTCTAAGGGGTTATATATGCAAAGATTGTAATAATTAATATTGAGTAACAACACGGACTAGTAAAGTTTCATTAGTATTAATTCAGCATGCTATCAGTCACTTCGCAAAGATCTGCCCTTGGTAAAAGGTCTCTCTGCCTCAAGGAGCAACCTTGAGAGGTGTCCCAGCTCAAGGAGAGATCACCACCATGCAGCCAGCTGCTTAGCAGGGAGAGCTCAACGAAGGCTCACTTAGTTGTCATATTTATGGAATAAAGTGGTTGGCTCATAGTCAAATTCCATGCAATGGGAATGGCATACATGAGACTCCTTGTACCCACAACTTTCTTTGTTCCTTGATAATTGAGTCTTGGAAAAGCCACCTGCTATTCATGTGTTAATAGCATGATGGGTGTTCCAAGCTCATGTGCATCGATGGTCACTGTGTCACTCTGCTCCTTTGTGGGTTTTCAGAGAACAAGAGTTTGTGGCCTGGCTGTGGCTCAGGCTTTTACCTCCTTCGGAGCCCGTACCAAACCACTGCTACTTTGATTAAGGAGTTGAGTGCACCCGCCACACGGGCACCTAGGACTTGCATCAGACTGACATCAGACTTCTCCACTGAATTGTGCAGCTGGATAGTACAGCTCCTTTGAAACAACACTCACCTGCTTTCCTCAGAGAACTGGCTGCTCAGAGACACAGAAAGATTTCTCTTCATTACCAAGAAACAAAAGTAAAATATGGCTCAATTCAGGAAACCATAAACCACACACCTCAACTGTATGCTAAGGGCAAGCAGTACCTGCTGAGCTCTGCCTTCCACAAGGACCATGCATACAAGAACTCTTTGAGACAGACAGATAGGAAAGGACAGATATAAAGAAAATGAAAGAGTTGGCCAAAGAGGCATTGAGACAGACTACTGAAGGACGGGAGAGATTTTAACTCCCTGAAGCTCAAAGAACCATCTCAACAGTTTCTTCAGCTTCTTCAGAGCATCTTTGAGTTCCTGGTTCCTCATGCTGTAGATGAGGGGGTTCACTGATGAAGGCACCACCGAGTACAGAACAGTCACCACCAGGCCCAGGGATGGGGAGGAGATGGAGGGGGGCTTCAGGTAGGTAAACATGCCAGTGCTGATAAACAGAGAGACCACAGTGAGGTGAGGGAGGCACATGGAAAAGGCTTTGTGCCGTCCCTGCTCAGAGGGGATCCTCAGCATGGCCCTGAAGATCTGCACATAGGACAGCACAATGAAAACAAAACACACAAAGAATAAACAAGTACAAACCACAAGGACCACAACTTCCCTGGGGTAGGCGTCTGAGCAGGAGAGCTTGAAGATCTGAGGGATTGCACAGAAGAACTGGTCCAGGGCATTACCCTGGCAGAGTGGTATAGAAAATGTCTTGGCCGTGTGCAGCACAGCATAGAGAAACCCACTGCCCCAGGCAGCTGCTGCCATGTGGACACAAGCTCTGCTGCCCAGCAGGGTCCCGTAGTGCAGGGGTTGGCAGATGGCAACGTAGCGGTCATAGGCCATGACGGTGAGGAGAGAATACTCTGCTGAGATCATGAGGATAAAAGAAAAGAGCTGGGCAGTGCATCCTGTGTAGGAGATTGCCTTGGTGTCCCAGAGCGAGTTGGCCATGGCTTTGGGCACAGTGGTGGAGACGGAGCCCAGGTCGAGGAGGGAGAGGTTGAGGAGGAGGGAGAAGTACATGGGGGTGTGGAGGTGGTGGTGGCAGGCTATGGCAGTGATGATGAGGCCATTGCCCAGGAGAGCAGCCAGGTAGATGCCCAGGAAGAGCCAGAAGTGCAAGAGCTGAAGTTCCCGTGTGTCTGCGAATGCCAGGAGGAGGAACTCAGTGATGGAGCTGCATATTGGACATTTGCTGCCTCTGAACACAGGGCACTGTTCACAAAAGATAACACAATAAATTAGGGGACATTTCTCTGAGAAAACTCAAAGCCATGTCCCATAGATACTCCCCCTGCTACACACACAGCCTTTTCTTTTTCGATGAGACGTTCCTCAGCTCTGTGGCTGGAGCCCTGGTTGATCTTGGCTCAGTGTGCCGTGAGGAGCAGGGCCTCTGCCCGCAAGATGGTGAGGAGTCAGCCCTGCTCTGCAGCAGTGGGTTCATGGGAACAGTGGGGTCGGAGGCCAGTCCTGGTGGTTGACTTTGTCCAATGAAAATGCCCCTAACGCAGAAGCCCTTGTCAGCATCTGATATCCCAGTGCTGAGGAACAGGGAGGACAAATGCAGTTTGAGGTGTTTGGGGTTTTTACAGCTCCCCCCATCTCACCTGGGTAGTGTGCTCAGATGTCAGAGACCTTTGGCATTTCTTCTGCACTCAGGGAGAACACAGCAAGTCCTGCAAAGCAGGAGGATTGACTGTGGCTTAGAGCAGAGTGAGGGGAGCTGGTCTGTCCCTTCGTCTTGTTCCCATCTACCCTGGAATACACCATTTTCAGATGGAGGGTGATCACACTCCCATGTTACCCTGAAAAGTCACCAGACACTGCTGAGAGCAGAGGCACCCACTGCAGACCACTAAAGGTCTCACCCTTTCTCAAGGTCTCAGCACCCCACTGCTAGCCAAGGACACACATGGATCATTTCACCAGCCCAACAGCATTTCCTTGGTTGTAGCGTCGCTGTCCTTCTCTGTGGGACTTTCAGATAACACAAAGCGGCTATGGACAAGTTTGTATTTTGGAGGGCAGCTCACAGCTGGGAAGGACAACTCAAGGAGATAACCAAGTGTCCTAACGGTGGCATCTGATTAACAAAAAACCAGCTCATTCCCCAGCCCCACAGGCTGCATTCCCCACAGCCCCACAGGTGAAAGCTGGGACACCTCAGTTCCATGGACACACCTGCACGGGAGGACTCACAATGTCAGTGTGTGCCCCTGCAGCTGAAACTCCATCCCCAGAGAGCCTGACAGCTAGAACAAGGTAGCAATAGCGATAACACAGACAAGTGGAGAAACATGGGGAAATCATAGAATGGTTTGGGTTGGAAGGGACCTTAATGCTCATTTAGTTCCAACTCCTCTGCCATGGGCAGGGACACCTTCCACTAGCCCAGGTTGCCCAAAGCCCCATCCAACCTGGCCCTGAACACTTCCAGGGACAGGGCATCTACAACTTCTCTGGGCAACGTGTGCCAGTGCCTCACCACCCACAGTGAAGAATTTCTTCCTTATATTTAATCTAAATCTACCCTTCTTCACCTTAAGGCCATCAACCCTTTTCTATCACTAGATGCCCTTGTAAACAGTCCCTCTCCAGCTTTCCTGTAGCCCCTTTCAGGTACTGGAAGGCTGCTATAAGGTCCTCCTGGAGTCTTCTCTTCTCCAGGCTGAACAACCCCAACTTTTTCAGCCTTTTGCCACAGAAGAGGTGCTCCAGCCCTCTGATTATCCTCATGGCTCTGCTCTGGACTCTCTCCAACAGCTCCATGTCTCTCTTGTACTGGGGATCCCAGGGCTGGACACAGTACTCCAGGTGGGAACTCACAAGATAGCCAGGCACCCAGGAAAGCATTACCCTCACTCAACGGTTCAGACCACCTCCCAGGCATCAACATTGCTCAGCAGCTGCTCTAAGCCCCTTGCTCAGCAGAAGGAAATGGACACGTGGCTGGAGAGCTGCACCACAGCTCTGCTGGGGCTCTGGCTGCAGAGGAGGTGGTTCATGTTCACTGCCCTGAGGGACAGAGGCTTTGCTTGGAGGGAAAGGAGGCAGAGGGCTTTCTCAGAGGAAGGGGTCTGCAGTGGAGGGGATGATATGGAGTTTTCTGAGTTCTCCCTCCCACAACATTTCTGGGTTTCATTTCCTCTCATTCCCTGATTGTATCCCTGCTGCCCTGGAGATTTTCCTCCTGGGAGAAGTTTCCCTTTCCCATGTCTTTTTCCCATCACCTCTCACAGACCCCATCCCAACCTCTCTGCACTCACCTGGGCCCTGCACAAACATGTCTGTTTTCAGGGCACTGGCTGGGTGCACGTTCTTGTTGGCAGGTGCAAAAGGGCAGGTCAGAACAACCCTGGTGAGTCCAGCAAAGGTGATGCAGGTGCTGTCCATAGGAAGAGAAGTGGCTGAAGGCACTTTAGGAGACTCTTGGTAGACCTAGTGATCACTCAAAGTGACAGTTCAAGAGTCTCACTGACTTGTTCGTACTGGAGAGCTCCTTTTTCATTTCTCCCCTCCCATTGCCCAAGAGTAGGAAGTTGAAAAGTCAGACTTGGGAAATCTCCTTATCTTTATATTAATCCCTGCCTTGACCTTCTCCTTGAAGCACCTCCTCAAAAACGTCCTTGGGTGATCTGGAGCTGTGAACAGCTCTGACCCATGCAGCGCCCTCTGAACAGCAAAGACTCTGCCCTTCTGAGGATCGCTCCTTCCACCCAGAGCCTCTCCCCCAGTGCTGTCGTGAGCTCCCCGGGCAGGCTGAGTGCTGATCCTGGCAGGTGGCTGAGTCCCTGTCCCAGCACACAGCCCCCCAGGGCACAGGAAACCTGCTCGGAAGGACAGCCCTGGGCACCCCTGGGGGTACACCTGGCTTCACACCCCTGCAGCCTTCCCCAGGAGGAGGCAGGGGTCATGCCCCCCTGTCCCTCCAACAGTGAAGCAGGAAATCCTTGCTCCAGAGCACGTCCTTCTCCTCCACACCAAGCATGGGATGTGCCAGCTCTGGGCACAAGGACACTCTTGTGCATTGTCCTGCAGCCAGAGACAGAACATGTCCACAGCGGTGAAGATTTCTCTGTGAGCTCTCAGCATCCTCCCACCCAGATTGCCTTTAACCTCCCGCTGTCTCACTTGGTGCCTGCAGGCAGTGCCCTCAGCCCTGCTGCGCTTTGCAGAGGAGCTGCTCCTGGGCAGAGATGTCTCTGCAGCACTGCCCTCTTGCCATGAGCTCCCTCCATCCCAGGAGCCCGGCCCAGCTCAGCAGCAGAGGACCATCCCAAGGCACCCCTTTCTCTGCCCTCTCTGGGCTCACTGCAGATGTCCCTGCGGCTCTGCGGCTGGCAGCTCCTGAAAGGCACCGGGGTCACCCCTGGGGAACATGCTGCAACATCGCCTGAAGCAATCACCAACAGTGGAGAGAGACTGATTCCAGCAGCACGGTTGGTCCTTGCAGAGGGTGGTTCTCTATGACAGGTGTCAGTGTCCCCCTCTGGACACCGATATTCTTGACCCATGAGAAAGAAAAAGGAGACACAGACAGGGACAGGGAGGGCTTGGCTTCCCTTGTGCAGGGCAGGGGTTCAGCTGAGGCAATGAGGCATCTCCTCCTGACCAGGAAGCCCTCGGGGTGAAGCGGGATTCAGCTCCCCACTTCAGCCTCACAGACCCAGAGGAGCTGGGAATCCTCCTGGTTCAGTTCAGGTGTGCACAGCAGAGTTACCAGCGTGTGAGCCCCTGCTCGGAGCCTTTACCTTTATTCAGCGGGGACTCAGGAGCTCCCATACAGATACAGATACTGTGGGCCACCCACAGTGACCCCAGAGGTTTAGGGCACCTGAACGTGCCTTGTGCAATATGTTCCTGAGCTGATCAGAGCGAGGAGCGCCCCAGGTCTCTCTCTCTCCAGTGTACTCACTAAAGCTCCAGTCACTATAAAGCTAAGACACACCCACATCCCTGCACCGAAGACTTGTATTTCTGAGCTCACATTTTCATGCCATTCGTGCCACTCGAGTGCCATGCCAGGTGCCTGGGTGCCAAACACGACTCCACTCAGTGGGCAAACACAGCACCGAACCTCCAGGAAAGCCCAGAGCTGGTGTGGGGCAGACACCCCAGGGCCTCCCAAAGGGGTCTGGTGACCTGAGTGACAACACCACGACACAGATGCAGGATCCAGGTCATCTGCACCCAGGGTGATGTGAGGCTGGGAGGTAGATCACACCAGGGTGCCCTCCCTTGCACCTGTGTTCACAGCCCTTGACTATTCTCTTGCTGTACCTCTGCTCATCTGCTTGATGCTGAGAAGAGGGAAGTTGATAAGAACAGAATCATAGAATCATTGAATGGTTTTGGTTGGAACAAAATCTCTGAAGATCATCTAGTTCCAAACCTCCTGTCATGTGCAGAGACACCCTCCACTAGACCAGGTTGCTCAAAGCCCCGTCCAACCTGGCATTGAACACTTCCACGGATGGGACATCCACAGCTTCTCTGGGCAACCTCTGCCACTGTCTCACCACCCTCACCAGATAAAAATTTCTTCCTTAAGATCAATCTAAACCTACCCTCTTCCAGTTTAAAAGTGTTGCCTCTTGTCCTATCACTACAGGCCCTGGTAAAAACTCTCCCTCTTCCCGTAAGCCTGCCCTATGTACTGTCTGCCTGCAATAAGGTCTCCTGTCGCAAATCCTGATCCAGAGTCCTGCCGACTACACCAATTTGTCACAGATGAGTGGTTTAGATCAATTAAAGAACCACCGCCAGAAGTATCCGCAAAAGCGGTTTTACTGCAACTTAACAAATTTGGATGGCAAGGATCACTCTATTCCTTACTGCACAGAGGATATAACATTGATTCACAGTTACCAAAACAGAATCAAAGTCACCAATACAAAAATCTTAGTGCACTGTTACACAAGGTTAAGCATGATATCAGTCACTTAGCAAAGATCTGCAGTGGGTAAGAGGTCTCAGCCTCGAGGAGTAACCTTGAGAGGTGTCCCAGCTCAAGGAGAGATCACCACTGGGCGGCCAGCTGCTTAGCAGGGAGAGCTCCAAGAAGATACCCTTAGGCTGCCATATTTATGGAATAAAGTGGTTGGCTCGTAGTCAAATTCCATGTGATGGGAAAGGCATGCATGAGACTCCTTGTACCCACAACTTTCTTTGTTCTTTGAAAACGAGTCTTGGAGGAACCACCTGTTACTCATGTCTTAATCACATGATGGGTGTTCCAGTTTCCAAGCCCATATACATCAATGCTCACCATGTCCCTCTGCTCCTGTTTTCCGAGAACAGACTGCAACTAGAGAAGTTGTTGGCCAGGTTACACCTGGGCCTTTACCTCCTTTGACCCTGAACCAAACTACTGCTGGTTTGGTCAGGCAGTCGAGTGGATCTGTCACAGAGACTCAGCTTCCTCCCATACCTGCCACAAACCCACAGGTGGTGGGAGTCCTCTTGCCTCAGTTCACCTGTGTGCACACAATACAGTCCTCCAAAGAGTGGAAGAAATCACATGTCCATCCTGTCTTCAAGAAGGGCAAGAAGAAGGACCCAGGGAACTACAGGCCAGTCAGCCTCACCTCTCTCCCTGGGAAGGAGATAGAGCAGCTACTCCTGGAAACATTCTTCCAGGCACACTGTACTGGTTTTGGCTGGGATGGAGGTAATTTTCTTCACGGCAGCCCCCATGGTGCTGTGTTTGGGATTTGTCACCAAAACAGATTTGACAACACACCGATGTTGTAGCTATTGCTGAACCATGTTTGCACAGCATCAAGGCCTTCTCTGTTCTCCCTCTTCCTCCCCAGCGAGTAAATTGTATTTGTGGATGAGGGAAGAGCAGGGGATGTCATTCAGCAAGACAAAGATTTACACTGTGTATTGGTGGTGGTGTCCAGGGTTTGGCAGCAGGGGGGATGCAGGGGTGTCCTCTGTGAGAAGACACCAGGGGCTGCCTCCCTGCCAGACAGAGCTGGTTCCAGCAGGCTCCAAGCAGACCCACCAGTGCACAAAAACGAGCCCATCAGTGAAGCTGGTAGGACCTTTACAAAAGCATATTTAAGAAAGGACACAACTGCCAGAATGGGAGAGGAGTAAGGGAGAAAAAATGTGAGAAGCAGCCCTGCAAACACCAAGGTTGGTGAAGAGGGAGGGGGAAGAGGTGCTCCAGGCACAAGAGCAGATAGTTTCCTGCTATGGTGAATATCGGAGTACGCCAGGTATTTCCCTGCGGCCCATGGAGAAGACCATGGTGGGGAAAGTAAGCCCTGCAGTCCGTGGAGGACCCGACACTGAAGATGTTGGATAATTTCTGAGAGAATGCTGGATGGAGGACAGCCCATGCTGGAGCGGGTTTGTCTTGAAGGACTGTAGCCCATAGGAGGATCCCCATGGGAAAAGTCTTAGAGGGAAGGAGCAGCAGAGAGGAACTGTTATGGACTGACCACAATCCCCATTTCCCCATCCCCCTGCGCTGCTCAGCGGGGAGGAGATAGAGGAGTTGGGAATGAAGGAGTGAGTGAAGTGGAGCCAGGGACAAAAGGGTGGGGGGAGACCTTCCCTGGGGAAGGAGATAAGGTCTTCCACCAGCCCCACGCTTCTTCCACCCTCAGCCTTTGCAGTTGCACATGCCTGGTCTGCCCGTTTCCCTTCACCACTGTCACGTTTGTACAAGGCCCACAGACATCTTGGCATGGCCAGTGTAAGCTGGCCTCCACCAAACCTGGAGCCCACCTGGCCTTGGGGTCAGGGAGGAGCCAGGTCCCCTCTGCTCGGGGCTGGGCACAGCTTTCCCCTGGGAACCTCCCTGAGGAGCACTCCTCCTGGGTGCCAGCCTGTGGCCTGGCACGGGTGGCATGGGGACCAGGGCTGCTGGGGCAGGGCTGAAGTAGCTCAGCTGGGAGAGCGTTAGACTGAAGATCTAAAGGTCCCTGGTTCAACCCCGGGCTTCAGCAATCATTTTCTCCCTTAGGTTTTTGCAGAGTCGCCTGGCTTCCTCCAGCCTGCCCCAGCCCTGCTTGCTCCTTCACCTCTTGCCAGAGCACTGTCCCTGCTCTGTAGCTGCAGACCTGCAGCTCAGAAGGAGCCTTCCTCCAGCACCACGAGTCCCCAGCCTCCCCCTGGGCAGGACTCTCCATTCAGTGCTCCTCTGGGGTGGTCTCCAGCTCTCCCTCCTTCCCTGCTCCACAGGGATCAAGATCTCTCCACTGCGCAGTCTCTGCAAAGACCCTGTCTCTCTCCTCTTTGTCATTCTCCATGGTGCACAGACTGCTCCTCTCCTCACACCCCCCTTCACCTGGTTCTCAGTTCCCAGACCAGAGGCCACTGTCCCCCCACTCCCAGGCAGAGGCACTCCCTGGAGCTGAGGCCTGAATGGCAGCATCCTTCCTCTGGAGGTCTGTCGCAGCGAGACCTCTGATGTGCCCAGGACAGCTGACCAAGCCGTGCTGAGGATCACCCACTGCAGTGCATGGGCGTCATGTGTAGTCACACGCTGGCCTGAGCAGAGTTTCTTGCCCCTCCCTTGACCCGCCTGCTGCAAGGACTGATGAAACACCTCTGTGCTCCTCTCTGGGCATCAGCCCCAGGGAGATGGAAGCCTGCCCTTCACCCCACCTCCAGGGATGCTGGCGGGGAGGGGGGGTGCAGGGGGAGGCCCGCTACCTGGATGAGGGGGGGGAGAGGTTTCTGTCCCCATGTCCCCCCACCGCACACCCTGGGGTGCCATCAGAGCCTGGGGACACCTCACCCCAGGGAGGGTGTTTCCCTCACCCTGTTCCTCTGCTCCTCCTGTGGAGCTGGGGACAGATGGGAGACAGACGGCTGTTGCCCTGGGTGGCAGAGGAGGCTCAGGGGTTTTCTCCTCTCCATCAAGCCCAGAGTGGGTCAGAGCGTGGGAGCAGCGCCTGCAGCAAGAGCCTCCTTCTGCCCCATTGCCCTGCCGAGACGTGGAAGGGGCAATGCTCTGCAGTGCATCCCTGTGCCAGGATCAGGCCCCCGTGGAGAGGCCGTCCTGACTTCCCCCATCTCAGGAGGCTTCAAATGCTGTTTTCTGCAGAGGGTCCCCTGGCACCCAGGGGACAACAGGGCTGTCCTTGTCATAGACGTGTCATGGCAGGAGAGTGTCTGTCCTGCTGGCAGGCGTGAAGGGGATGTAGCTCAGCGGCAGAGCGCCCGCTTCGCATGTGGGAGGTCCTGGGTTCGATCCCCGGCATCTCCAAGGGTGCTTTTTCCCCGAGTCCCCAGCCTCAGGCGGGTACAGGCTGGAGCTGGAGCACTGGTCCTCTCCAGGCACTGTGGGCCTGCCCTGCCCACCCAGGGCCTGTCTGTGGGGTGAGGAGGGCTGTGTGCGCTGCCTCTGCTGAGCCACCTCCCAGAGGTGCTGGACCTGAGCTCAGGTGGAGATCCCATCCCAGGTGGGAAACACCCCCCTGTGCCAGCAGCTAGGGGTGTCTGAGCTGGACCAGCCTGGACAGGCCTGTGGGACTCCCAGCTGGCGGAATGACATTCCTTACCCTGTCCCTGTCTCCAGGTCTTTTTCCCTCTGCCATCACCACTGCCTTGAGCAGAAGAGGAACCCAGAGCTGCTGAGGTCAGGCACAGCCCTGCAGAGGTGGGACTGCTGGGGCTGGTACCCACCTCTTGTTCCTGGGCTTTGGTGTCTCCGTCCAGCCCATGTTGGTGGGATCAGGGAGACACAGGCCTGTCCAAAGCCATGCACAGGCAGCAAGGGCCAGGAGATGGTGCCTCAGCTGTTCCCCCACCAAAACCACCTGCAACCCAAGTGGGACATGAGACATGGCCTTCCACTGCAGGGTGCTCAGTGCCCCCCAGGAATGGTGGGCCCAAATTCAGAGAAACAAGGTATAAAAGTGAAGTACAGAAGAAGGGCGGTGGGCTGGGGATATCTTCTGAACACAGGATGCTTGGTGCCAGTATGGACACTGACCTGCGGACTCAAGCCACCCCAGGTGGGGACCAGGGAGAAGAGCCCAGTGTCTGCCCCATGCCACCTCCCTGCCAGCTCTGCCCTCCCCCAGGGGTAACATTTCTCCCTTACTCTGGCACCTGGCACAGCTTTGCCTCCTCCTCCTCCTCCTCCTCCTCAGGGAGATGAGGCACAGAGCCTGGGGGTGTGTGAGGGGGCAGCACACCTGAGCAGAAAGAGCCCGTTTCAGGGTGTTTTGGGGCCTGAACAGTCTGGCCCTGCGGGCTGGGTCTGTTCTCTGCAGCAATGAGGGATCATCACTGTACCCCAGATCTGTGCTTGCTCCTGCAGCAGCTCCCCAGGACCTACACAAGGGGCCTGATGGTGAGACCCCCAGCCCTCTGCACTGCTGCCCCACGCTGGGCAGAGCACGGCTGTGGAAAGCTCACAGGAGTGGAGAGTTGCAAGGGTGACACCCCCAAGGTCATCATCATGGGTGACACACATGGACACTGCAAACACAGCCTCCATCCCGGGAAAAGTCCAACCAGGAAAGGTTACAACCCTGCATCTCCACAGGGCCATGGACTGCCAGGAGGAAAGCTCTAGGGACCAGGGCAGAAGAGGCTGTAAGCCTGGGCTCCTCCTCCACCCCCTAAGAGTCACTCCAGAGGTGGAGGACCTCCCAGCAGGGAATGACGCAATGCTGCCATGGATGATGCTCTTGGAGACAGCTGCCTCCTCCCCTCTTCTGCTCTAGGGCCAGATCCTGCTGTTTGCAGTGCTACCCACCTGGGGCTGCTCCCCTGCAATGGACACCCAACACACCTTCTGGTCTGCAGCAGAGAAGCCCATCAGGGAAGAGGTTGACCAAGCACCAGCAGGACCAGGGAGGGCAGTTTGGGTTTCAGGTTCCTGCCCAAGTGTCAAACCCTTTTCCCTACCCAGCTCCTGCATTAGTCATTTCTCTGCCCATGGGAGCTGGGGCAGGTGAAAGCCCCAGCCCAGGGAGAGGGACCCTGGCTCAGCTCCCAGCAGGGCTGGCTTTAGGGGAGGGACACAAAATACCCTCTGCCATGGAAATGTGCCCAAATTAGCAGCCTCCCAGACAGGACCTTCTCCAGACCAGGGGCTGGATGATGACTTTTGGCAGCAGCCCATGTCTCCTGGGGATCCTTTCTCCCTCCCCTGGACTCTCCTTCCTCTGCCTCCCACAGCACTGAGGGAAAGGTCCCCCCATTGCTCCTGCTCTCATCCCCCCTGCACCTGCACACAGGTACTGCCCCCACACAAACCCTCCCTGACACCCCTGGGAGGCAGCAGGAGGGCAGGGCTGGGGGCTGGAGCGCAGCAGGACGAGGGGCTCCCAGGGCTGCCGTGGGGCCTTACAGTCCCTGCCCAGGAAGGAGGCAGCTCTGGGGAGCTACCAGCACTGCTCCAAGGTCTGTGAGGGCCCAAGGGAGCAGGAACAGCTCATGGAGACTGGGCACCTGGCAGAGCCAGGGAAGGGGCAATCCCAGCCCCGTGTGCCCCAGCAAGTGGCTCTGCACCCTGTGCCAGGACAGTGGGGAGCGGAGCTGCCTCCTAACCCCTGTGGGAGGTGATCCATGGGACGTGAGACCCCCTGGGGCTGGATGGGGTGTTCAGGGCACCGGGGCCACCTTAGGGCTCGTTTCTGTGGGGCCAGAGCCCAGTGTTCACCCCAACACAGCAGCTCTGTCATGGCCTCTGTGCCACGGGACCAGTGTGGCCCAGGCAGGGCCTGGGGGAAAGAGCAGCTGGGGAACCCCAGGGTGAGGAGATGGGCGCTCCCTCTGGGGTGCATCACGGGACCTTGCAGAGAGCCATTTTTGCTGGAAGCTCTGGCTGGCAGGATGGAAATGTCTCTGTCAGCAGGAATATTCCCCAGGGAACATGGGCTCTCGCAGCTCCACAGCCTGACCCTGAACCCACTGTCCCCAAGACGTGCCCCTTCCTCACCGCCATCTCCTTGTGCTCTGCTCCCCCTGATCAGCCTCAGGGAGACACCCCGACACCTGGGCAGGCAAGCACCAGCTCTGGGTCATACCCCCAAAGGCTTTTAAGAAAAACAAATGTGGAAGCTGGGGGTAAACACAGGAGAATAAAACCAGAGGCAATGCCCAGCTGTTTCTGCTGCCCGTGGGAAAAGGCAGACAGTTCCCTGGTGCTCACGGCTCTCCCAGCTGCACAGACCTCTCCTCCCTCCTGGCTGCACCCAGCTGCACGGCAGGGACGGGCTGTCCTGGCCTGGGGCCCAGGGACTGTTGGGCACTGAGCTCTGGTGTCACAGCCTTGGTGTCCTCAGAGGGATGTGCCAGAGACACCTCGTCAGCATCGTCATAGCCTGTGCTCTCCGGGGACAGGGACCAGGCATCTCCCTCAGCTCCAGGGGCCCCAGCACTTCTCTGGGAGCGCAGCTTTGGCCCTGCAGGCAGCAAGGCAGTCCATTGCACGTTTGTCCCATGAGGTGCCCCTCCTGGTCTCTACATCACCTTCCCCCCTTCTCCTCACCAGTCCTGAGATGGTCAGATCCCTCTCCCACCCCCGGTCCCCCCAAGGAAAACTCCCAGGGCAGGTTCCCCCATCCCAGGATTTTGGGGTCTCAGTATGGCAGCGATTCATCCGGCACCAGGGATGGCACCCCAGGAACCAGCAGCGCTATCCTTCCCTCTCACCTCCAGGTGCATCCCTGGGCCCTGCTCCCTCCTCTGGGGCCCTGGGCATTTCCCAGTCTCCCTGACCAGAGGCAGGATCCTCCCCACGGTCAGAAACCTCCCTGGCATCATCATAGCCATCCGCTGGGTCACCTCTGGGCACGACAGGCATGTCTGAAAGGAGAGGGGAGTTGGTGACAGTGAGAAGACACGTCCTGCAGAGCAGAGGATGGGAGGATGTGCAGGGACATGGGGCTCAGACACTGGTTTTGGCAGCACCACAGGAGAAACCCGCCTGTGTCCTCCCCAACTCTAACAGTGACACAGCTGTCCATCCCAAGTCTTCAGGGAGGAGAGATCCACCCCTTCCTGCTCCCCATTACCTGGGGCTGACCCCGGACCATCCTCCTCCTCCTCACTGTGCCCGGGCTGGGGCTGCACCTTGGTCAGGGACCCCTCTGAATAGGAGCCTGGAGAGAGGCGATGCAGGTGTTATGGGAGTGCGCTCTGCTGACCCAGCTTGGGCTCAGTGCTGCTGGGGACAGGGGACCCACCGAGCCAGGGCTGCGTGGGGAGGAGGGCTCAGGACTCAGCCTGCTCCCCTGGGACAAACCCCCTCTCACAGGGGCTCCCAGACCTGCCCTGGGACAGCCCCTTCCCTCACCCCTCCGGTGCCAGGTGGGATGCAGGGACAGGCAGCGAGGGGCTGTCCCTGGCTGGGACGGGCAGAGCTGGTGGGGAGGAAGCTCCTCTCCCACGCCCACCACCTGGCTGCTCTCCCCACACACCCCACAGCCCCACAGCTGCAGGGACCATGGGCCAGGGGGCTGCAGGGGGTCAGCCTTGGGTGGGGGCCAGGGCAAAGAGCCCTGCAGATGTGCCCCCCATGCGGGACCCACACCCACCTGAGCCGCTGAACCTCGCCTGCTTCTCCCATGCTGGGCTGTAACCGATCTCCTCGTACAGGGCCTCAGGGAAGGGCTCCCAAGCTCTCTCGGAGCCTGCGGACAGAGGCAGGGCTGGCTCAGGGACGGGCAGAGAGGGGACGGCATCCTGCTCTGCTCCAGCAGCCCTCTTCCCCTGGGCCAGCCCAGGGCTGGCCCCACAGCACAGCCCCACTGCGCTGTCCTGTCACCGCTGACACTTGCTCAGGAAGGGCAATGTCCCCATGGAGATGGTCAGGGGCAGCAACACCCTCACACCATCCCCTCAGAGATAGCCCTTGTGCCCCTCTGGGCCCTGGGCCAGGTCCCTGGTGCTGAGCTTGGAGCAGCTCCTGCCTTTCCTCTGCCCCTGGAGCTGCCCCCTCCCTGCCCCATGGATCCATAGCATGGCCCCTGCCCTGCTGGGGAGTAGGTAAGGGTTGGATAGAGGAACAGCCTGGGGGCCCGATGCCACAGGGATGGACCCTGCTGTCCCATGCTTCTCCCAGCATCTCCCCTGCCCCACAGCCCCCTCCAGAGCTGCCCAGAGCACTGCCAGTGGCACAGCCTCATCTGTCTCCCCTTTGCTCCCATCTCCCCTAGCACAGCTCGGCCATTGCTCTCCTTGCCCCATCCCTAACTCCCACCGAGTCTGGACTCTCTCTACCCCTTGCTGCTGGTGGCCCACGGTCAGGCAGTCAATGGGGCGGTACATGGGGATGCAGGCAGCACACACTCTGGTCCCCCCAGCTCTGCCTGTACCCCTCACTGACACCCCACAGCACCCCTGGCCTTGCCAGGAGGCATCTTCCCCAGGGACCGTGGGGGAAGGACCCACCTCTGTGCCCAGCCCTAGCGCTCCACGCTTGCCCGGCCAGGAGGGCCAGGAGCAGGCAGAGAAGGGCTCCCAGGATGATGCAGATGATGACGGGCAATGAGACTCTCCCGCTGCCCGTTGGACGGCCCCGGGTGGGATCTGCATGGGCAGGAACACAGAAATAGCAGCAGCAGGCCTGGGAGAGGTGGGGGCTGGGACAGCCCAGTCCTGACCCCCCTTACACCGGGGGTAAGGGACCCCAGGGTGGGAGTGATGGGGAAGCTCCCACCCTACCGGGTAATGACAGCCCTCCCGAATCCCCTCCCCCTACCACTAACCTGGTGACACCTCTTGGGAGTTTCACTCCCCACCAAGGAGCCCCTTCCCTCCGGCTGTGGGTCACAGCCTGGCCCTGGGAAGACCCAGCGCTGACGGGGAGGACAGCTTACCTGCTCGGGGGGTTGGTGCTGCCGTCCTGGGTGCAGCTGCAGAGGAGGAGAAGGAGAGCCGGGCTGAGAGGCTGGGTGTGCAGGTACCAGGGAGACTCCTCTCTAGTACCCCGTGTGTGTGTGTGTGCACGTGTGAGGACATCCCTGACACATCCCACCCAAAGTGTCCCTCCTGTGGGGCTGGTCAGGGTGGCCAGGAAGGAGCCCAGGGCCATGGGCAGGACAGTGCAGGCAGCCCGGGAGATGCCCCTGGGGGCTGCAGGGCCCTGCGGGCAGAGGCTGGAGGACATCCAGCCCCACAGAAGCTGCTGCCCACTTGGCACCAGGCTCCCAGGCTCTGCACGGACAGCCTTGCTCTCAGGAGCTCTACAGCCATGCTGGGACCCAGCAGGGAAAACGCCTGCCCCAGCTCCTTGCCAATACCCCCGTGAGGGGTCCCAGCCCTGCCCCTCACCCAAGCAGTTCACAGCAGCATCCTCCTTATGCCGGCAGGCACCGCTGTCCCCAGGCCGGGCCCAGCAGTCCTGCAGAGACGGCTCTGTCCCCCGGCACTCCACCTTCTCCAGCCAGATGGGGCCCGTCCCCTCCCCAAAGGCAGCCTCGCCCAGGGCAGGCACTGCGGGGCCACAGCCCAGCTGCCTGCATGCCACCTCGGCATCCTGCATGTCCCAGGAGTCGTCGCACACCGTCCCCCAGGAGCCACGGTGCCACACCTCCACTCTGCCCGAGCACCCGTTCTCGCCTCCCATGGCACGAATCTTCTCCCTGTCTGGAGAAGGCAGAGACCTCTCAGGGCATGGGACAGCAGGCAGAGCCCTGCCAGCTGAGACAGGCATGCAGAGGAGCAGCTACCTGTGCAGCTCCTGGAGTTTGGGCACGTGGCCCCCAGGGCCGGGGGCGTTTCTGGCTGTCTCCCTGGAGAAGGAAATGCAGCGGTGAAGGGGCTGCTGCAGGGGGGTCGCGTGGCAGACAGCGGGGCTGAGTTCTGGTGGCGCATCCCTGTGCCTCCTCGCTCACAGCAGCAGCTGAACCCCGGTCACTCAGGGGACACACACGGCACACGGTGGGGGACCCTGACTGCTCAGCCCCAAAGGGAGCCTGGTTCACAGAGCAGCAGGAGGAGGGGACGCTCCTTGGAGCCCTGACAGGTCCCTTCTGAGACCTTGCCTGGAGACACCTCTGCCTCCCCCAGGCACTGCTGGGAGCCCGGCTGGCAACTGCTGGTGACTGTGTGGGGCTCTGAGAGCTGAAGTCCCCTTTGTGCCACCACCAGCAGCAGCAGCAGCAGCAGGGTCTGGCATGGGAAGGAAAAGCCCCTGTGGGCTCTGTCTCTGCCTTTGACAATGCCCAGCAGGGAGCAGGAGCTGGGGATGCTGGTGCCCGGGTGGCTCAGAGTTACCGTTGCAGGTGAGGTGGGTCTCATCTTGCAGGTCATCGCAGGACTGTGGGTCCCAGGGAGCGGAGGGACACTGCCAGAAGGAGCTGTTTCTCTCCCCACACTCCACGCGATCCAGCCAGGCGGGGCCAGTCAGCCTGCCAGAGGTCGGGTATGGTTCCAAGGATTTTGCATCCCCGCAGCCCAGCTCCTTGCAGGCCAGCGACACCGTTTTGGGAGTCATTGAGTTGGAGCAAACGCTCCCCCATGTCCCGTTATAGAAAACCTGCAGGCGCCTGGAGCAGTTGGTGCTGTTCTCCAGCCTCAGGGCCACGAACTCTGGGAGGAAAGGCACCGAGGAGGAACAGGCTGGTCTGGAGCTGTGGGAGCAGGGGTACCCCCGCAGCCCCCATGCCCTCAGCCAGGCAAAGGCACGGCCAGCAAGTCCCCCTTGCACCCATGGGCAGAGAAAATTCATAGAATCACAGAATCCTAGAATCATCAAATGGTTAGGGTTGGAAGGGATCTCAAAGATCATCTAGTTCCAACCCCCCTGCTGCAGGACAGGGCACACCCTCCAGTAGACCACGTTGCCCAAAGCCTCATCCAACCTGCTCTTAAACACTTCCAGAGATGGGCCATCCACAACCTCTCTGGGCAACCTGTTCCAGGGCCTCACTACTCTAACAGTAAAGAATTGCTTTCTAACATCTAATCTAAATCGACCCTCCTTCAGCTTAAACCCATTACCCCTTGTCCTGTCACTACACTCCCTGATGAACAGTCCCTCACCATCTTTCCTGTAGGCCCCCTTCAGGTACTGGTAAGGCACAATTAGATCTCCCCGGAGCCGCCTTTTCTGCAGGCTGAACAACCCCAACTCTCTCAGCCTGTCCTCATAGGAGAGGTGCTCCAGCCCTCTCATCAGCTTTGTGGCCCTCCTCTGGACTCTCTCCAACAAGTCCCTGATGGACAGACACCCCTGCCCTCCCCACTAAGCCTTGGGCACAATTGAGCTCCTCAGAGACCCCCAGTGGGACTGAGGGGACCTGTGTGTGGGTGGGTGTCCCCAGGATGGGCTTGGGCAGGGGCTCAGAGGCAGCCAGGAACAGCCTCAAGCGTTGCCGGCTCTCCCCTTGGCCCGGCCTCCCCAGGCACTGGGCTCCCACCACAGCTCCCAGCACAGACCTGAGCAGACGACTCCTGCGTCCTCTTTGTGCCTGCAGTCGTGCTTCCCCCAGGACCCTGCCGGGCAGTCTCAGAGAGCAGCTTCAGCCCCGGAGCAGTTCACGCTGTCCAGCCAGATCTGCCCGGAGCCTTCCCCGAACCGAGCAGAGCCAACCGCCTCCACCGCCCCTCCGCAGCCCAGCTGGTGGCAAACGACAGCGGCATCAGGCAGGTCCCAGCCATCATCGCAGACGGTCCCCCAGCTGCCCAGGTAGTAGATCTCCACTCTCCCAGCACAGCGCCCGGACCCGTTCACCAGCCGGACCTGCCGGCTCCCTGCAGCGGGAAAAAAACCCAGCTGCTGTCAGGGGCTGGTGCCCACCCAGCCCAGAGCCTGGGGGGCCCCTGCAGTTCCACTCACCCCAGCAAACGACCCCCACGTCCTCTGCAATCCTTTCTGCCAGCATGCTCTCGGGCAGGGAGGTGTTGCAGAGGGTCAGGTTGGCCTCATGCCCTGCGCACCGCACCCCTCGCAGCCCCACGGGACCCATCCCTCTCTCAGGCTTTGGGGGGTTGTAGGCTGTCTCTGCCTCTCCGCACTGCAGCTGCCGGCACACCACGCTGGCCTCCTGCATGTCCCACTCGTCATCCAGGACTCTGCCCCACATCCCGCGCTGGAAGATCTCCACTCGCCCGTCACACCGGCTCCCTCCACCCACCAGCCGCAGGGATGCAGAGCTGGCTGAGCCTGGGGAGAGCAGCCATGCCCCAGCCCGCAGCAGCACCAGAGAGACCAGGAACCTGAGCTGCCTCTCCAGGCTCTGGAAACCTCACGGTGCCCTGAAGCTCACCTGCCTGCCCCCAGCCCTCTCCAGTGAGCTTCAGGAGCAGGTTTCCACAGGGCTGGTTTCCCAGTCCCTGAGCCTTCCTGGGCAAGACCCTCTCTGTGCTCTTGCTGGGGCAGAACCACCCAGCACGTCCCTGCTGAGGCAGATGGGGCAGCTCCCGCAGGAGGGAGCAGCAGGTGGTGCAGTGGCCTGGGGATGGGCAGCACCAGGACAAGCCTTGCCCAACCTCAGCGCTGGCACTGGCACTGCTGAGACACGGGGCAGCACACACCTCTCTGTCCCTCTCTGCACCCCTGGGGAACGGGGACTGGAAGCCAGTGTCCCTGGCAGGGAGCAGAGTGAGGGGGCCCTTTCTGACCAAACAGGACCAGCTTGGGTCTTGTGCTGAGCAGAAGCCAGGGCAAAGCCCAGTCCTCTGCAGCTCACACCCCTGCTCTGCTGCTGCTGCTGCTGCTGGGGACACGTGGGCAGCCACTCTGGGTGTGGGATTGGGCTCTGTGGGACTCTCTGTGGGGCTGGGACAGGGCTGTCTGCAGCTGGAGGGATGGAGCTGAGCCCCACAGCCCCATCCTGGGCCTGTCCCACAGCATGAGAGCAGGGGACCCAAGGCCTGGCTCAGTCCTCAGCTCTCCCAAATCAGAGCATTCCGTCTGAGCACATCAAGCTCTCCACATCACTCCTGGTGAAGCTGGGGTTTCTCCAGGGAGAAATTCACCCTGCTGCTGCCATGGGGTCCCTTGCTTTGGGCGGCCATGTCACACCCAAGGGGAAAATGGAGTCAACACAGTGTATTCCCAGCACTCACCTGAGCAAATGACTGCAGCGACATTCTCCTGGGAGCATGGTGAGGCTCCCAGGGCAGTCACTGGGCACTCTCCCAGGCGGCCTTCAGTCCCATCACAGTGGAATGACTCTCTCCAGGTGGGGCCCGTGCCTCTCCCAAAAGGCCCTCCTCCAGGAATGGACACAGCAAACCCACAGTTGAGGTGGCGACAGAGAACGTGGGTGTCCAAGAGGTCCCAACGGGAAGCACAGAGGGTGCCCCAGGTCCCCAGCACCTGGACCTCCACCCTCCCATCACAAGCTGTGCTGCCATTCACCAGCCTGAACCCTGTGTACTCTGGGGACAGAGGAAGATGAGAGAGGCTGCGTTGGTGCTCATAGCTGAAGGATGGGCCAGAGGGACAGCCTTCCTTTCTGCCTCCTTCTGCAGTCTCTTAGGGCTGCAGAAAACCACATCACCCCTCCTGCCTTCACACCCAGCACAGCACAGTCTGCGTCCTGCTCCCCGTCCCCAGCTCACACTCAGCATTCAACACCCCACCCTGACTCCTTACTTGTGCAGGTGACACCAGCATTGTTGGCGTGGGTACAGGGCTGGTCCCTGGGGGACCCTCTTGGGCAGGAGGCGAGAAGGGATTCATTCCCCAAACACTGCAGCTCTCTGTCCCAGATGGAACCAACACCTTTTCCAAAATGCGCTGCCCCGGGCATGGACAGGACTACGCCGCACTGCAGCTCCCCACAGATCACGTCAGCAGCTTTGGGACCAAAGTCTGAGTCACAGACAGTTTTCCACTGGTTCCCGTCACAGATCTCCACTCGTCCTGAGCAGGGGCTGTCCCCTCCAACCAGCTGGACAAATCCTGGAGCACCCAAAGACCCCTGTGAGGTCCCAGAGCCCTCTGGCAGTTGCCTGACCATGCCTCACCTCATCTCCAAGGTGGCCACAGGCAAAGAGCCTCACAACCATCCCAGCAGCGGCCAGTGGGTGCTGATGGAACAAACACACCAGAGACCCCATTCCACTCTTCAGAAATCAGCACAGCACTCGGGGCTGGCTTTTCTCCCAAACCCACAGGCACCACTTAGATCAACTGCTGCTATTCTGGAGACCCTGGGCTGCCAGGAACTGGCCCCAGGCCCTGCAGCACCTGGAGCTCTGGGGCCCAAGGAGATGGGCCCAGGTGCTGTTGGCTGTTGCAGCCTGCTCTGCGCCACCCAGCTCAGGGCCAGGCACAGGAAGCCCTTGGAGCCACCAGAAATGCAGCCCAGTCCCAGATGGTTCTTGGGCTGTTGGGGCACTGCTGGGAGATGGGACATGTCACAGGGCACAGATGCAGTGCGGGTGTACCTACAGTCACTGTCTGCACCAGCCCCCAGCTCCAGCACCTGCCCGGGGAGGGTCCTCAGCCAGGGCCAGAGTGCACTGCCAGGCCTGCACAGCCCTGGCCAACGGCTGGTCAGAAGGCAGGAGAGCGGGCAGAGGAGCAGCCCTGGGCTGACACGAGCTCCCAGTGCAAGGACAGGCACCAAGGAGAGCCAGCAAGTGCTGGCCAAGGCCCTGTGACACAGGGCAGCCAGGGGCTGGGGTAGGCAGGAAAGGCTGGGCAGCAGGTCAGCACTGCCTGCACAGGGGTGTTTCCCTCTGGGCTGGCTCTCATGGGGTGACCCTGGAAGAGGAATGAGGTGGCCGTGGGCCACCCTGCTCTTCTGCCCAAGCCCAGTGCTGCTCCCCTCTCAGCAGACCCTCTGTTTTGGGAGACATGGGTCTGCCAGGGAACACAACCCAAAAGTCCCTGGCCCCCTTGGGCCCTTCCCTGGGGCTGTGGGTGGCCATGTGAGCTGCTCTCAGTGCCTCTGGCATGGGGGAAACATATCCTTGGTGCTGCCAGACAGCTCCTGTGTGAACAGGAGGAGAAAGAGGGGAACCAACAAAGACTGCAGGGCAGGGTGGGCATTCCCAGGCACCCACGGAGGGTGGGCTGAGCCACACCAGGGATCAGGCAGTGGCAGGTTCCCCCTGGGCTTTCCTCAGGGACCAGGGAAACCAGCGATGATGGTCCCAGCTCAGCAGTGTGACTGGCCTCACTGGGCCCTTCTCCAGTACCCCCATGTTTCCCTGAGGGCACAGCCACGTCTTTTCCACCATCCCAGCCACAAAGGTGGGGAACTGGCTGGCCCCTTACCTGAACATGTCACTCCAGCATCCTCACCGTGATTACAGTATTGTTGAGACCTTTGTGTGTTTTTGCAGTCAGACAGGGCAGATTCGGTGCCGTGACACTCAACATCAAACATCCAAATGGGGCCAGATCCTGGCCCAAAGTGTGCAGTCCCATGTGCTTGAACAGCAGACCCACAGCCCAGCTGCTTGCAAACCACTGCAGCATCAGATATGTCCCAGTCATAACCACACACGGTTCCCCACTGGCCCTGTTGCTTCACCTCCAATCTTCCAGCACAGCGTCCGCCACCATTTTCCAGCCTCACCTCTGCAGCCCCTTCAAACACCAACATGGGAATGGTCAGGAGAGCACCGAGCCCCAGACCACTGGTCTGGAGGTCCATCCTGACCAGGCTGAGTCACAGGCACCAGCATGGGAGCCCTCCCCCTTCCACACTCTCCCAAGGGCAGTGTTGGGGTCCCTTTTCTCCCCACGGGCTGCAAAGGGCTGGAGGTGCCCAGCTCTGGCCCTGCTCAGCCATTCAACACCCCACAGCCTGTGGCACCTCCTCCCACTGCAACGACCCCCTGCCCATGCCCACCCGAACACCATGCCCAGCCCTACACAGGGCACCGTCTCCTCACCGGCCCAGAAACCCCTGTACAGCCCCGTGCCCGCAGGCCCACACCTCCCTCTCCCACCCAGAGAGGCACAGGCAAAGGCAGAAGTTCCATCGACTGGAGCAACATCTGCCCCTCACCTCAGCAGCACCTTCAAAGCAACCCCATTCCCAGAGGTGTCCCGATGACCCCACTCGTGCCCGCTGGCCCCATCTCTGGGACAAGGATGTCGGCACTTACCCCTGCACAGCTGCACCCAGAGGAGCAGCCACAGCACCTGAGGGGACAGGAGTCCCTCCATCCCCATCCTCAGCCTCCTGCCCAGCTGGCACAGCCCTGCGGCACCCCACTCCCTCTCACACCTCCTGGGGACTTATGGGGACAACGACGATGGGAGGGTAATATATCTCTGTCGGTGCTGACCCAGCTGCAGGAGGAGCCAATCGAAGCAGCAGCACCTTTTTAGACGTTATCGGGAGCGATCTCCCCTCCGACACAGCCAAGCCCTCCAATGAACTTCTCCAGCGCTGTTCATGACCATATATGAGGGACACTTGCTGCGGGTGTCATGGTCGCCGCATTGGGAAATCGTCATGGGACAATCTGGGTGTGGAGGGGAAATGGGTCTGTCACCCCTTGACCCCTGCTGTGGGCACAGGGAGCAATGAGCATCTCGTCTGCTGGGCTCACCCAAGAAGCCAAGGCGTGAGTGTCCAGGCACCGCCAAGCCGTGGGAACCACAGAGCTGGGACTGCTGTGGGGTCTGTGTCAGCTTGGAAAGGAAACAGCCCCTGCCCCTGCTACAGCCCCCGCTGTGCTGGGAGCAGCAGCTGGGAAAAGTCCTCGGCCAGGGGAAGAGCTCCATGCCAGGAGGGCTGGCTCGCCCGTCCCTCCCCGCAGAGCCCCACAGCGGGTCCCTGGCAGGAGCCCGAGCTGGGACATGTCCCTGCCCTGGCAGCAGACACGCAGCCCCGAGGCTCAGACGTGTCCCTGACTCTCAACGTGTCACCCAGGGGCCGTTATTCCCCTCAGGCAGATCGGGAGCTGGAGCCTGCAGGTGCACAAACCACAGCCCACGTGGCCTGGCAGTGCTCACCGCGCTCCCCCCGCAGCACCCCGGCAGGCACTCTGTGGTTTCCTCCCGGCACCGTGCCCAGGCACATCCCCGCGGGGCCCCCGAGCCACCCCCACCCCGACTGCTCCAGCCAGGGCTGCAGGGGCTGCTCCTTCGGCCTCGCAGGCACGGGGCTGGGCAGCTCCCAGCCCCCGGCATGTCCCTCTGATGCACACGCCCGCTCGGCACCGAGCCCCACGGCCACGGGCTGCCGTCACTGATGTCACCTCACACCCTCCTAGTACCACCGCTCTCTGAGCAGCACTTATACTGACAGTGACCTCACATCCCTGCCACTGCCAGCGCTCTCTGCTCAGGAGTTACAGTGACCGTGACCTCACACCCTCCTACTCCTGCTCCTGTGTGCTCATGGGTCACACTGTCACACGTGTGTGTGTGTGTGCTGTGTGCAGGCTTCTGCTGCTGTTGGGTCTTCCAAAAAGCCCTATTTGGGTGGGGTCCAAATGATTATTTTGATGACATCAGAAGCACCCACACAAGCCATATCCCTGCTCTTGGACTAAAAGCTACTCCACTGCCACGGAAATGACGAGTTCATGCACAAGCCATGGGCATACTCCTGGCCTATCCACTACTCAGCCACAGGTGATGTCATAGCATCTACCAGTGCCATGTGCCTGTTCCTGGCTTATCAGGTACTCAGGCACCACTGACATCACAAGGACATTCACCAGACATCTGCCAGCTCCTGGCCTATCAGCTCCTCAGGCAAGAGAGACCTCATGAGAACCTGCACAGCCCATGGACCTTCTCCTGGCCTATCAAGTACTCAGGCACTAATGATCTCACCAACCCCTACACAAGCTTTTGGCCTTCGCCTGGCCTATCAGCTACTCAGGAAGCAGTGACCTCACAACCACCCACACAGTCCATGGGCCTGCTCTGGGCCTATCAGCTCCTCAGCTGAAAGTGACCTCACAAGCATATATCCTCCTATAGGCCATGTACTCGTTGTTGAGGTATTCAGTCTCCAGTGACCTCACAAGCACCTACACAAGCCATGAGGCTACTCTTCACCTATCAACTACTCCAGCAGCTGTGACCTAACAAGCTATTTCTGTAGCTTTAGATATGTTTATGGAAAAAACACATTTATCATTATATAATAATGAATATAATTAATATGTAAAATCTAATTATTTTATTATTATAATTAACAACATATTAAATTACTGTATCTATTTATAAATAAATAAATAAATTTCCTTATATAATTATACACCCCCTGTTATAAATATATTTCCATATATCATATGTATGGTATCTCTTTTCCTATTTGAGCACTTCCTGGTCCAAAGCAGACAGGCAGCCAATTGCAAGGTTGCCTGAGAACATCTGGCTATGATGCTGTTAACAAAGGCCTGCCAGCCAATCACCAGGCAGGATGAAAGGAGGCAGGCAGAAGCGGCCTCCTCCCTGGATGTAATGACAGGGCGCTTCCTTTGTGACGTGCCCCTGAGGACAGCAGGACGGGGCAGCTGGTCCTGCCAGCCAATCACAGGGGCTGCTTGAGAACACACGGGGGTGACGGTGTCAAGAAATGGCCCTTAGCCAATCACAGAGCAGTATGCCGTTCACCAAGATGGCAGCTCACGGCCACGGAATGGCGGCACCCACTGTCCTGGAAGGGTGGCCAGAGCAAAATGGCGGCCGCGGTGTGTGTAGGGGAAGGGCCTTCCGGGTCTGATGTAACCCGGCAGGGGTGGCCGGTGCTGCCAGCCAATCCCAGCAGAGCACATGCCCAGCAGAGGAGAGGGACTTGCGGGGCAAGTGGCCCCTGCGGCTGCTGGGAGGGGGCGGGACTTCCCCCGGCAGCTGGTGGGCGGGGCAGCTGTGGCGGCGTGTCTCCCGTAGCAGTGGTGCCTGTGCTCCTGGCGTGTTCCAGGGCAGGGATCCCCCGGCGCACCAGGAAGGCACCCGGGGAGGGACAAACAGCCCAGCCAGAGCTGGGCCGCCAGAGCTGGGAGAGCCTCCAGTTCCCTCCCATCTCCAGAGCCCGTGCGGGATGGTCTCACAGAACAGACGGGTCCTTCAGCTGACGGGAAACACCGGCCCTGGTGGAGCTCTGGGGGCAGCTTGTCTGAGCTTCTCCTCCTGGGGAACCTGCAGCTGCCCCAGCACCGCCTGGAGTCACCGTCTGACACCGTCACAAAAGGACCCCTTGCTCTGGGGGTGTGGGACTGCTGGCACCTGCACCAGCAGCATCCATAGTTTACTGTCGCTCACGGCATCCAGCCAAAGCCTCTCCTCCTCTCATCTGTCTGTGGGGGTGTGGCAGGAGCGTGTCTGATCCCTTCGGAGTATCTGGTCAAGGACCTGTTTCAGTGCAAGAAGGGATCCTAAAACAGTGAGCAAAGGAGGAAGCCATAGACAAGAGCCTACAGGGACCCAACCCTGAGCGGCAAATGAGAAGGGAGGCAGTGATGGGAACCAAAGCTGGTCAGTCACGCTAAGGGATGAAGGCGGGTGAGAGGGTGAGAGGGTTTATTCCAGCAAGGTTGTCTGATTGGGGACCTTCTCATGTGGGAAACCAAGAGAAAAAGGGGAAAGCAGGAGCAACATCTGCTGAGACACAGACTTGACAAAATAAGCACAGGCAATGACAGGAAAGGAACTTTGCCAGGCACACTAATGGATGGGCCATCAGGAAACTACAGATGCCGCCTCCAGGAAGATCAGCTGGACTTTTCAGCTGACATGGTTGTGAATCAGAGGGACCCCGGACTGGGAGGGATGCTGGAATCAACAGAGCTATGCAAAGCCATGAGGGACATGCAGCGGAAGGGGAAGCAGGGAGGAAGAAAGAGGGGAGCAGACAGGAAATGGTATAACAGAGGCCAATTGCATGTAAAACTAGATTTGGCAGGGCAAAGGGGATGGAGTTTTGAACAACAGAAAGGGCCAAGGGCACTGCTGGTGTCTGAGGAACCACCAGGGAAACACCTTTGAAATGTTCATAGGGATGAGGGTGCGTTCCTCTAAAAAAGTTGTCCTGGTCAATAGCCCAGCTGAAGCGCCTCTAGACCAATGGACGCAGCCTGGGTAACAAAGAGGAGGAGCCCAGCACCATTGTGCAGCTAGAAACCTCATGGCTGGTGGTTACTACAGGCCACCTGACCAAGAGAAGCCTTTTGACAAAGCGTCCTTTCTTCAGCTACAGGAAGCATCACACTGAGAGGCTCGGATCCTACTGGGGAACTTCAGTCCCGCTGGCATCTGCTGGAAAAGCAGCACAGCAAGCTGTAAGCAGCCCAGGAGAGTCGTGGAGTGCATCGAGCATAATTTCTTAATCCAGGTGGTAGACAGCCCAGCCAGAGGAGAAGCGTTACTAGACCTGTTGCTTCCAAGCATGGAAGAACTAATTAGAGAGGACAAGACTGATGGCAGCCTGGGCTGGGTCTACAACCCTGTATTATTACTATGCTTTTCAACAGGTTCTTCCACTGGAGCATTCCAAGACTGTGAAGGGCTCTTTTGTCCTTCACCTCTATGTCAGCTCATGCATTTTTGCAACTAGTCTCAAGCTACCCTAGCTAATGGGGTATCTGCCTTTACACAGATTTAGTTTTTCCTCTTGCTTTGCAGTTATCTTCCAATTGCTCTTACTTTTCATTTTTTTCCCTCACTCTTAAGGTTTTAAGAGGAATGTTTAGGAAGAATTCCTGTTACTTCTTTCTCGGACTTGATCCAGCATAGGTGAGATTCCACACTTTACCTTAACATACCCTGACTCAACGCTTGGCCCTGTGCAGAGTCACATCGCTGTTCTGGAGTTTCCCTGGGTGTTACAGAACTGCAATACTGCCCCAGGACTACACAGATGAGATTTCAGCTGTTTTAAATAAAGTTCAAACTGTAGCAATTCCACTTAAATGCTTTCCTTTGTTTGTGGAGCAAGTCCTCTGTTAAAGTGACTGAAAGGAAAGTTACTCATACCTAAAGGCTCGGTGAGGGAGGCTCTTTGATATCAGACTTCCTGCAAACTTTGCTGTTTTCTATTTGCTTTCTTAGCTGGTTGCTGTACGTGTGGCTTGGAGGTCCAGACGGAAGGGGTGAGGGATGCCTGATCAATCGTGGAGGAGCAGCTCTGGATTGAAACTGTGTACGGTTTGTAACTTTGAGCAAGAAATTGCATTGCAGGAATTAGAGACTCCTTTGGTTTTACTTGTATAGTAAACAAACAGTGAATGTGAAGTCACCTACACTTCTGCTGTGGCAATGGATGTCCCCATAGAAACTAAGAGAGAAAGTTATAGAATACTTAATTTTTGCCTTACTGAGTAAAAAGCAAAGGGAAAACAAAAAAGTATCTTGAAATTGTTAACCTTGACTTTGGGAGGACTGGCTCTTAATGATACGGCCTTTACATAACACTTCATGACATAAGGCATTAGCCTACAAATACAAGTGAAAGCTCCTAGCTGTATTTTTGGATTTCCCTCATCACGCTTCTTATCAAGGGTCTGGTCCTGTGCATTCTTCCAGGAAATGAAAAGCCGTGGTTGCAGCGTGCTGTGTGTCTGTGTGCAGCCGAGGGGCTAATAACCACCCTGGGCTGGAGGCACTCTGTGCCCTGTCCCCAGAGAAAATCCAATGGCTGTAGGGGGCACCTACATGGCCTAAGCCATAACCCACTCCTGTGAAAAGCAGCATCTTCCTCTCCCCCAGGACCACCCCAGTGGGCTGCAGCCTTTCCTCAAATCCTGCTGGGCCAGGCTGGACTAAGCAGAGGACAGTGGGGTGTTTTCCAGCCCGGAGCTGAGAAGGAGGGGAGTGGTGGGCTGTTGAGCATTCTTTGCTGCCTCCCAGCGTGCTGGTCAGCATGGACTGCCCTTCCCTGTGGCTGAGGGTTTCTTCAGCCATCATCTATCCCTGTGGCTGGCTGGCCTGGGGTGACAAGCTCTGAGCGTGGCCCAAGGGCTCAGGGCTCCAGGCTGCTGGACCTTGTGCATTTTTCTGGGGGGAATCTTAGCAAAACAGTAGTCCGGGGGCTGATTTCTCTCCTGTTCCAGAAGATACAGCCTGTTGACCATATCAGCTGTTTGACCTTCAAGAAATTGACAGAAATCAAGAAAATCAAACTGGGACTGCGCGTCCTTGGGCAGCTCCTCTTTGCTGGGGAGACCCTGTCTGAATCAGCCCGCTCTCTTCACCCAACCTTGTTTCTTATTCACACCTCATCTCTTTTCATTTCATCTGATCTCAAACTTTTAGAATCATAGAATGGTTTGGGTTGGAAGGGACCTTAACAATCATGTCATTCCAACCCCCCTGCCATGGGCAGGGACACCCTCCACTGGACCAGGTTGCCCAAAGCCGCATCCAACCTGGCCCTAAACACTTCCAGGGATGGGACCAGTCTGCTTTCTGCAAGCCTAAGGGCGCATTAATTAACGTCCTCCAGTGGATTGCCCAGCTCTGGCTCTCCACCAGCATGTGGCCACCATGCTTGGCTGACAGATGCTTTCCAGTGAGTCCTTTTGCTTAGCGGAGCATGAGAACTGCGCCTACCCCTAAGCAGGTCTAGAACAAGCAAAAAAAAAAAAGGTCTAGCCTTGGAGGGTTTTTTTTTTTTTAAATTACTGGTTTTATGAAAATTGGAGGGGTTTTGGACAAACTTTCCAGCTCTTCAGTCCCCAGACTTGCTGTTTCAGCTGGGATAGAGTTAATTTTCTTCCTAGCAGCTGGTACAGTGCTGTGTTTTGGATTTAGGATGAGAATAATGTTGATAACACACTGATGGTTTTAGTTGTTGCCAAGCAATGAAGGACTTCTCACCTTCTCATATTGGCCTGCCAGCGAGAAGGTGGGAGGCACCCAAGAAGCTGGGAGGGGACACAGCCAGGACAGCTGACCCAAACTGGCCAAAGAGATATTCCATACCATATGTCGTCATGCTCAGTATGTAAATGGGAGAACTGGCTGGGAGGTGGGCAGCTCAGGAACTAGCTGAGTATCGGTTCTGGGTGGTGAGCAATTGTGCTGTGCATCACTTGGTTTGTACATTCTATTATTATTATTATTATTATTATTATTATTATTATTATTAATTATCTTCCTTTTCTGTCCTATTAAACTGTCTTTATCTCAACCCACTAGTTTTACCTTTGTTTTCTTTTCGATTCTCTCCCCCATCCCACTGGGGGGTGGGAAGTGAGCAAACAGCTGTGTGGTTGTTTTAGCTGCCTGCCAGGTTAAACCATGACAGTTCTCCAAGTATCTCCCTACGTATTAAGGGACCCTCTGTACACTGGCTTGAAGCCGTGTTTCAACTTGTGGTGGGAAGATCCTACTGCAACCTAAACAGCTGTAGGGGCTGCGTTGGTGAAGGAGATGTGTGATGTGCCACCAACGGGGACTGGGCATAACGAGAAACCTCCTTGCCAGCTATAGATCCCAATGCGCCCACTGCCAAGGAGAATGAGAAGAGCAAGACCTGGTGAACACAATGAAGAAGCTGGTGGCAAAGGCTGTGACTCCATGGCCTTAGGTGTTCCTCATCAGAAATCTCTGTGACATCTACGGGCTCAGTTCTATGTGGAAGATCCTCCAGGTGGGTTATTTCTCGAGAGCCTTATGCCAAAGCAGAGCTGAGGGGGGTGGGACTGACCAAGCTCGAGCCCTGTATAATTTACTCACGGGCTCTCTTCCAGTTGAGAAGCATGACAAACCCCTGCAGGGTGCAGTCAACCTCCTCTTTGTGCCTTGTGTCTTTGAACTACTGGTTTATCTAGAACCACTGGTTAACATGGAACCTCCTGGAAACAGGAGGTTTCCGTCTGTGTTGATGGAGAGCTGTGGCAGCTCCCTGCTGCCAGGGGACACAAATGAGACTTTGCATGGACACTGAACCTCATCGGTGAAGGCAGAAGACCCCTCATGGGGAGGTGCCATATCGGTTGCCTTTGCTTACATCTGTTTTGCTCAACTTCTGTAGTCTGTGATGAGACAAACATAGAACATCCTCTGGTTGCCTTCCATCCCAGATGAGCTGCTGGAAGACCAACTGAAGGAGATCATGGATGCTTTGGGTGATGGTGAAGCCCTATGCCTGCTGGAGGTGGCCTTCCACACTGCACTTGCTCTGGCCTCATCCTTGAGCCATATCACTCACCTCCTCAAGAACATCTGCTTCAAGCGCAATGTGGTGAAGGGGAGTCACAAGGCCGAGGTTCACAGCTCTCTCCACCCCGCTGTCTTCGTGCAACATGTCCTGGCAGACAGGCTTTGTTTTGTCTGCTTGTTGCTTTGTAGATGATTGTTCCTCTTCCTTCTTGTTCCTTGGGCTGAGAAATAACTGCGACCATCCATCTGAGTCTACTTCAAATGTGGATGAGAGGTATGGTCTACCTCGCTACCTTGCTACCTCGCTTGGTCCCCATTCGCTCACCAGAAGTCTCTCCCTGTGGACAGTGGCCATGCAGGAGGACCCTTCCTCCGCACTGCTTTGCCTTAGAAGCAGAATTGTTCCTCAGATAGGTAGGAAGCGAGGTAGGAAGATGGTTACCCCACGCCTCACTTTCTATCACGTTTCTTTCCAAGGGGTCCTACCTTCCCACCATGCCTAGAGACCTGCTTTTTGATGAGGAGAACTGGAAAATTGGTGCGACGGATAAGAGTCAGTATTGGGGGAATTGGCAGTCTTGCTGCTCCTGTGCATGGAGGGGACCCACCAGCAACTGATTGAGATTGGCCAGGGGACAGACGGAAGGGATTAAAGACTCCTGAAGGCCATCTCTGTCCTTCTGTTGAGTCCTTCATGATCTCCACCTGGGTGGAGAAACTTTGGGTCCCTTTCTGACAAGCTCTGTGAGAGGCATGTGGTGGGGCTGGATGCCAGGAGTTGGGAGCCAGACCTGTCTCCCTCTTGGTGAGCTTCTGGCCACGTTCCTATCACAGAGGGTGTTGTGGGACATAGCTGACTAACTGTATCCTCTTTCACACGTAGCTTGCCGGTGTGGTTCATACTGGATTGTCACCAACATAAATGTCACCTTCGGGCTGGTGGTCTCTGCAGCTCTGTCTTCTTGTGCTCTTATTGCAATCCTGTCACCTCCATAGGAAAAAGTCAGGCTTGGGATGAGCTTCTCAGGTCTTCTTCTGGCTCCCAGAGGTGCTCATCCCCTTTGCACCACCTTGAAACACATCTTGGCCTCTTGGCCTGGCTATTTCTACTGGGTGGTCGCTGTAGATGCTCCTCCTACTGCCCTGCTTCCCTCCTAATGTGGACTCCAACATCGCTTCTGTGTCAAATGGTCCTTTACCTGCAAGAGCAGCTGCAAAGCTCAGAAGTCAGCTGGGCTCTTCTCCAAGCCAGCTGGGCTCTTCTCCCAGCAAGGCACTAGGTTAAATGGAGTTGGGATTTGTGTCTCCCTGTGTTGGTTTTGCGTGGCAAGGTTTTGGTAGTGGGGGGGGCTACAGGGGTGGCTTCTGTGAGAAGCTGCTAGAAGCTACCCCTGTGTCTGATAGAGCCAATGCCAGCCGGCTCCAAGACGGGCCCGCTGCTGGCCAAGGCCAAGCCAATCAGCGCCTCTGTGATAACATATTTAAGAAAGAGAAAAACAGTTAGAGAGCGCTTTTGCAGCCAGGGAGAGGAATAAGAAGATGTACGAAACTCTGCAGACACCAAGGTCAGTGCAGAAGGAGGGGGAGGAGGTGCTCCAGGCACCGGAGCAAGATTCCCCTGCAGCCCGTGGTGAAGACCATGGTGAGGCAGGCTGTCCCCCTGCAGCCCATGGAGGAAGGATGAGGGGGTGTAGCGATTCCACCTGCAGCCCATGGAGGACCCCACGCCGGAGCAGGTGGAGACACCTGAAGGAGGCTGTGACCCCGTGGGAAGCCCGCGCTGGAGCAAGCTCCTGGCAGGACCTGTGGATCCGTGGAGAGAGGAGCCCACGCTGGAGCAGGTTTGCTGACAGGACTTGTGACCCCGTGGGGGACCCACGCTGGAGCAGTTTGCTCCTGAAGGTCTGCACCCCGTGGGAGAGGCCCACGCTGGAGCAGTTCATGAAGGACTGTAGCCTGTGGGAAGGACTCGCGTTGGAGAAGGTCCTGAAGGACTGTCTCCCATGAGAGGGACCCCACGCTGGAGCAGGAGAACGATGAGAGGAGTCCTCCCCCTGAGGATGAAGAAGCGGCAGAAACACTGCGTGATGAACTGACCGTAACCCCCACTCCCCATCCCCCTGTGCCGCTGAGGGGGGCGGAGGTTGAAGCCAGGAGTGAAATTGAGCCCGGGAAGATGGGAGGGGTGGGGGAAGGTGGTTTAAGATTTGGTTTTATTTCTCATTCCTCTACTCTGTTTTGCTTAGTAATAAATTAGATGAATTCCCTCTCTAAGTTCGGTCTGTTTTGCTCGTGATGATAATTAGAGAATGATCTCTCCCTATCTCGACCCACAAGCTTTTGTTATACCTTTTCTCCCCTGTCTAGAGAAGGAGGGGAGTGATAGAGCGGCTCTGGTGGGCACCTGGCCCCCAGCCAGGGTCAACCCACCACACTCCCCATGGGAGCAGTGCCGTGAAGCGGGTGCTTCGAGGTCTTGGTCACTCTCATCCCCAAATCAATGCCTAGGCATGTCTTGTTGACTGTAGGAAGAACCTGGTTGTCCTGGAGATGTTTGCTCATAGGCACACATCTCCTCCTGCCTGTTGTTAGCTGTTGAAATGACCCCATGTAGAAAGCCAGGTGGAGGACATGGAAACCCGCTGGGTGCCCCCAGCTTTTGCTAGATGCCATCAGCACCCCGCTGGGCTTCCAGTCTTCTCTCTCCCTCCACCCTCTTGTGTCCAAATACAGCGTGGGCTTCCCATGGAAGTGAAGACATGCAAGTGTGGTGCTGCCATTGAGGGACTGACCACAAACCTGAGACAGGCCTCATGCAGAAAGAAATGTAAGTCAATCCTCCTGGTTCCACAGCCCCAGAGGGCTTCACCCGTCCACTCAACCCTCCCGCAGAGCCACGGGCATGGGGAAAATACCATGGCTGGCCAAGGCAAAGGTCTATGTGTCCTGTGGTCCCATCGTGGCACATAGGAAAAGACGTGGTGGGTAATTGCTCTTTCTGAATGCAACACCGAGGATAAAAGAGAGAAAGGGTCCATCCTGGAGAGCCCTCTCTCATGGAGAAATGAGCTGGAGAGGTGCCTGTTGCCTGCCTGCGTTGGTCTTGTGAGAGATTTTCTCCATTCATCCCTCCTGCTGGGGATCTACACTGACAAAGAGGTCTACCATGCTGTAAGGGGCATTCAGCCTAGTTTGGGAGGAGATCTTGAGAGCCTAATGGAGGAACCTGCCCTGTGTTCCAGGCAATTCTAGACCTGATGAAAGAGGAATGGGAGGATATGGAAGAGTTCTTCTGGGGCCACCTTCGGAAAGACGTGGTGTGCCTGACAGAAGCGCTCAGCAGGAACACAGAAGATGCCATGTTGACTGTTCCTCTGTTTCTACAGCACCTGAGATGGAACAACCCTGCAGGTAGAGGGATGCTGGGAAGCTCTGGGAAGTCACCAACAGGTTTGCAGTCGTTAGGTTTTAACTGGGACCGGTGTCATTGGTTCCTCCTTCCTGGTACAGTCTCCATCCCAGGAAACCAATGAGAAGACAAGGAGGACCATGAGGGCGGTGAGCTCATCCAAAGCGCTCAGGCCAGACCAGCTTGAGGCCTTGAGCAGATTAGGAGATAGTTTGCTCCAAGCAGGCATCTGTGTCATCCTTTCTGCTCTTGGTTCCTCTTATTTCTATGTCATCATACTCCTCGCTGTCAAGGAACCTAGCAGAGCTCTGGGCAGACCTCAGAGTCTACAGAGAAAAGCTCACGTATTCCTTTTTTTCTTCTACAGACAAGAGTGTAGTCTTGAGCATCCTGCAGGAGGAAAAGGACCGAGAAGATTGGGAAACCTCCTTCAAAGCCCTGGCTCAGACCTTCTTCCAGGTACGCGTGTGCCCAGCTGCTGCTCACAGGTATCATGTACCCAAAGCACCACTTTGCTGGTGGTCGTGTCCATTTCCAAACACATCTGCTGAGCTCAGGGTGTTCCCACGTGGAAGAAAAGAGATTTGTCCCCTCTTTTTTGAACTGGGACCTCGTCCTGCTGTGGTCTCCTGCTCTGCTGCTGCAGACAGCTGGCTTCCTGGGTGCTTTTTATATGCCGATTCAGATCCCCCTTGGAAACCAGATGGGTTTCTTCCCCTGGAGAAAATCACCTGTAGGTTTCTCCCTGGGCAGTTCTGTTCTTGTCCCTTTGGTGGCAAGTTCTCACCATGCCCCCCACTTCTGCAGAGCCCTCGTTGCTTTTCTTTGCACTAAGACCCCGTGAATCCCCTCGGGCTGCTTGGGCAATGAGGGGTGGCTCCTAACGACCTTGGGTTCTTTCAGGAATGGGAGCAGAGCTGTCACTCTGTCAAGGAGCGGAGGATGAATGAAGGACCCCATGGCTCCACCAGAAGGGGAGCTGAGGGGGGCAACTGGGAGATGGGATGGGGTGCGCAGTGCTCCCAGTGCCACCCAGTGCTCAGCAGTGTCCCTCGATGCTCCCAGTGCTGCCCCAGTGCTCCAAGTGCTTCCCCATAGCTCCCTCCAGTGCCACCCCAGTGCTCCCAGTATGGCTCCCTGGCTCCCCCAGCTCTCCCAGTGACGCACCAGTGCTCCCAGTATGGCTCCCTGGCTCCCCCAGTGCTCCCAGTGCCACCCCAGTGCTCCCAGTATGGCTCCCTGGCTCCCCCAGTGCTCCCAGTGCCACCCCAGTGCTCCCAGTATGGCTCCCTGGCTCCCCCAGCACTCCCAGTGATGCACCAGTGCTCCCAGTATGGCTCCCTGGCTCCCCCAGTGCTCCCAGTGCCAGCCCAGTGCTCCCAGTATGGCTCCCTGGTTCCCCCAGTGTTCCCATGACACCCCAGCCCCGCCCCCTCTCCCCCTCCCCCTCCGTGACCCCGCCCCCACAGAGCACGGGAGCCCCACCCACTGTCGCGCATGCGCGGTCAGACCGGCCGGGAAGGCGCCGCTGCAGCCGGGACCCGGTGGGCGGCTCCGTCCGGTCCGGGGAGGGGGTGGGGGGGGTGTGGTGCTGTTGGGGGGGTCGGGGGGATCGGGGGTGTCACCGGGAGGGGGAGGGGACCGGGGGTGTCACCGGGAGGGGGAGGGTGTGTGTGAGGCAGAGGAGTGGGGGGAGGGGTCTGTGAGGGGAGGAGGGAGGGGGAAGCTGGGAGGGGGGAGGGGCTCAGTGAGGAGAAAAGGGGCGGGAACACGGGTGGGAGGGGGCGGGGCTGTGAGGGGGTGGGGCCTGGGTGGTCAGGGAGGGCGGGGCCACTGTGAGGGGGCGGGGTTAGTGTGAGGGATGGGTCGTGGGGAAGGGGCGGGGCCACAGGGTGGCACAGGGGAGTCATGGGGAAGGGGCGGGGTTATGGGAAGGAGGCGTGGCCATGGGTGTCATGTGTCATGGGGAAGAGGCCTGGGCTGGGAGGGGAGGGGGAGTGGTCATGAGGGAAGGGGCGGGGCCACAAGGGGAGCAGGGTCACATGGGGATGGGGCAGGGCTGTGAGGGGAGAGGGAGGAGTTGTGGGGAAGGGGGTGTGGCCTTGAGGGGAGGGGTGTGGTCATGAGGGCAGGGGGTGGGGCCACAAGGGGAGCAGGGGTCATGGGGCAGGGAGCAGGGTTCTGGCTGAAAGGGGGTGGGGCTGTGAGAGGAGGGGCGGGGCCATGGGAAAGGGGGCGGGGCCATGGGGGAGCAGGGGGCTGCCAGGGTTGGGGGCTCCGGAGGGGGAAGGGAGCTGGTGGGGGAGGGGGAGAGGGGTATCCCCCCTACCTGGGCGCACACGTGAGGCACACACGTGTTCGTGTGTGTGTGTGTGTGTGTGTGTGCACTCGCAGGCATGTGGCTCCCTGTCAGCACCACCGCCCGCCTGGCCCCATCGCCAGGGGACTCCACCAGTGCCCCCCACCTTCACGGTCACCTGCCTGGGGGCTCCACACACACCTACCATGGCCACAGCCGCCTCGCCAGGGGCTCCACTGACAGCCCCCATCACCGGGAGCCCCGTTGGACAGCACCATGCTGTGTCTGAGCCCCAAAGGCTCCCTAAATCAGTGTGTTGGATCCCCAAAGCTCCCAAACTCTGAGCCCAAAACCTCCCAACACTTGCTGGGGGCTCCACTGACAGCCCCCATTGACGGGATCTCCGTTGGACAGCACCATGCTGGCTCCCGAGGGCATCAACCACCACTATCACCGCAGCCACCGGCCCCTCCTCCATCACTTCCTGGGGAAGGGGCTCCCCTACAGGGCTCCCCATCCTCTGCATGCTCCCTTGATCTGTGGGGGTCACAAAGGCTGCAGAGGACCCAGGAGAGCCCTCGTCCTCTCTCTGGTCACAGCTGGACCCCAGTCATCCAGCTCAGCCCCAGGTGAGGAGCTTTGTCTGGGAGTGACTTGTGGGGTAAGAGCTGGCAGATGGGTGGGGGAGGTTGTCCCAAGAACATGTCCTGGTGGTGTGGTGTAACCCGTTAGGCAGCTCAGCCCTACACAGCTGCTCCCTCCCTCCCTCCCAGCAGGATGGGGAAGAAGAATCTAAAGGGTAAAAGTGAGTGAACTCGTGGGGTGAGATGAAGGCAGTCTCACAGGTAAAGCAAAAGCTGCGCACACATGCAAAGCCAAGTCAGGAATTCATTCACCACTTCCCAGCAGCAGGCAGGGGTTTAGCCCTGGGCAGGAAAACAGGGCTTCATCAGGAGTAACAGTTGCTTGGGAAGACAGATTCCAAATGTCCCCCCTTGTCCTCCTTCTTCCCGACAGCTTTTTTTTTGCTGACCATGACGTCATGTGGTCTGGAATATCCCTTTGGTCAGTTGGGGTCAGATGTCCCAGCTGTGTCCCCTCCCAACTCCTTGCCCACCCCCAACCTACTCACCAGTGAGGCAGGGTGAGAAACAGAGAAGGCCTTGACGCTGTGTAAGCACTGCTCAGCAACAGCTAAAACATCGGTGTGTTATCAGGACTGTTTTGGTCACAAATCCAAGGCACGGCACCATGTGGGCTGCTATGGAGAAAATTAATTCCATCCCCGCCACAACCCGTGCAATAAAGCCCATCCCACTCCTGCCACACCAGTGGCATGCAGCAGAGAGGCGATTTTGGGCACACTGGAGGGGCTGTTGCATTGCACAGGACTTTGATCCCATCTCTTGTCACTGCCCGACTGCAGCCAGCCCCCAACCCCCACCTGCCCGGATGGGCTCCCAGCAGCAGAGACATGTTGGTGCAGGGGGCAGACGGGGATTTTGGAACAGGACTGGGAAGAAAGGGATGAATGTTTCCCTGGACAAGAGGTGAAATCTCTCTCCTCTCTCCCCAGCTGTGCTGTCTCCCTCCTGACGTCATAATGCACCTTCAAATGATGCAGGTTGATGTCATAGGGGGAACCCACATCACAGGGAGGTCTCCCCAGCGCCACGTCGGTGCTGGCACTTCCCGGCGAGGCCTGGGAGCTGCTGGGCCCTGCTCAGGGGCTCTCCACTGCTGCCCTTCGGAGCTGCTCCACAGCCAGGAGCAGGGTCAGGAGGCAGCGGGGCTGTGCTGGGGGACCCTCGCTGACAGGCAGAGCAGGGGCACGTCAGAGAGGAGTTTTGGGAGAGGAGCTGCGAAGAGCATCCCTTTCCCTGAGCTGAGGGCAAGCAGCCAGCGCGATGGAGGGCTGCTGCACCGTGGCCGTCAGCTTGGAGCTGAGCAGCTCGTTCCCCACGCTCCTGCGGCTCTCCACCAAGGGTGAGGGGTCTGGGAGCTCCTTCCCCAGGGGTTGCGCTGGGGCTGTCCGCTGTCAAAAGCTGCGGGGGGTGGCTGGAGAGGGCTGGGGTTTGCCACGAGAACCCTGCCCGAGGGTCCCACAGGGCTCAGGGGACAATGTAGCGACCAGAACTCCCGGCTGCCCGCAGCCCCCAGGCTCCCATGGGCATGGCTTGGTGCCCTGGCGAGGGGGGCCACCCAGGGCCAGCTTTCCCTGGGGGCTGGTACCTCTTGGGGTTCTGGCTCTGGGATGAAAAGGGGTCCTGCATCCCAGGGGCTGGGGGGTCCTTCAGCTCTCACAGGGCTCTCGTGAGCCAGCTGGAAATGCCTCTGCTGTAAATCAGCCCTTGACTTTGAACTAGTCTCCTTTGGGAGAACCTCTGTTCCTTCCCTCTGGAGCCTCTTGTGGTGCCAGGCTGGCAGATCACATCCTGGGCTGTGGGGTGCCATCCCTTTCTGGGCGTTAGGTGGCCACAGCCCTGATCCGGAGCCCTTCCCACGTCCCCTCTTCTGCTCCAGCCCTGCCCCGGGAGCAGAGCAAGGCGGGCAGTCTGAAATGGGGGCACAGCCCCCTTGCCGAGAGACACTGAGCTGGCTGGCCTGGAGCCTGACACCTCTTTCCCTTGCTTTCCAGAGGTTGTGGCTATCTGGGACGCTGTGTCCGCATACATCCTGGCACAGATGAAGCTGGACAAGGTGGGTTGGCCTCTTGGTCTCTCTTTGTCCTGGACAGCCTGGGCGCTGGGGAGCGATCCCTCCCTGAGCATCGTGGCCGCACACCGAGACAACCTCATGTACCCGCAGCTGCTGCTTGGTCAACCAGGAGAAAAATCAAGTCCGGACCTAGTCTGAGAAAGAATTCAGTGCACGATGGGGCTTCACTCTTCCCTGTGGTCAGAGTGGAGAGACCAAGCAGAGAGACGGGGGATTATGCTGGGTCCATACCAAGGGTAACGGCTGGGAATCAGTCCCAGGTGTATTCCCTGGGCTGGAAATGTCTGGGATTTTCTGTGGCCAAGGGATGGCAGCAAGTATTTTGAGGAGGGCAAGAAAACAAATGGAGAACATGGGCCTTTTCCAAAGTTTTCACTTCACCCATCATCAGCCTTTTGTCTTTTTTCCTGGGCAGGGTGTCCTGCTCACAGGACTTGGGACCTTCGCTGTGGTCCGAGAGCAATTGCAGGGCAACGAAGAGGCATATGCGATTCGAAGACCAGTCTTCCAGCCGGACATCGATGCGTTACATCTGCAGGAGCTGGTGTTCCCTACAGTGGTTATCCCCGGTGAGAAGGCAGTGGCCACCCTCCACTTTCCCCCTCCACGTCTGGGGAAGGATGTGTGCTCTCTGCTCTTTGGAAAGGGCTGGGAGATGTCAGGAATGGCCTCCAAAGGTCAGGGGACAGCTTGAGCTCCCCCAAAACAAACCACTCCCCGAGAGCTGTTTTATAAACGACCGTTTCCCTGGCGTGTCGTTACGAATCTTACACGGAAATTTGGCCTGCTGTGGCAGTGACGATGTTCCTCCTCCTCGCAGGCAACGTCAAGATCAAGCCGCTGAACTACAAGTGGCTGTCGCGAGCCACCTGCTTCCCGCAGCACGTGGTGGCGGAGTGTGTACGAGAGACCATACGCTTGTACTCGTTCCAACTGCAGAACGGGCGGCACCTCGCCTTCGCCTTCAAGGACATTGGCGTTCTGTCCTGCAAAGACGACGTCCTGTGCATGCGGTTTTATTATGACTGCGTCACAGGGCTGGAGGGGAAGGCCAGCTGGATTGCGCTGCTTCGCACGGTAAGTTGCTCAGGTTTTGAGGGCTGCTTCCGTTCTTTGGGAGCTTATGGAAGGGTGAGCAACCCAATCACCCTCGGCCAGCCTGGACGTGGCAGGCCAGTCAAACACCTTTCCCCACGCTCGCCCCCGCTGACTTCTCCATTAGCAAAGAAAGTTTCTGCTGAGTTTCTGGGTCCTCGCCCTGCAAAAAGCCCGACACTGTTATTGCGCAGGCTCAGCGTTTGCTGTGCAGCTTCTCCAGAGCAGAGCAAGGGCTAATGCTCCTGGAGGAGGATTTGGAAGACTGGTTTGGCGAAGGGGCTTTCTTTTGGAGCGGGAGACAGGTCTGCTTCCTTTGGGAGCCAAAAGAGAACTGCCTTGGAAGCCTTCTAACAGCTCCATGTCACTTTGCAGAGGCTGTGGATGCCGGGTGCCAAGGTCTCCGGTGGAGCAACCACCGCTCGGGGGATGCAGGCTGCACCTGCCCAAGCGTTCCCGAGGTGAGTGCCTTTCCTCTGCAGCCCTTGACCAACCAAAGTCCTGAAGTGCCTGGTTTCTGGTTAAATAACGCTGATCTGGGGCTACGCGTGTGTTTTCTGGTGTTGGGGGCAGATTGCCAACAAAACCTGTGCGTGGCCATAAAGGACAAGGGATGCCATGCCTCGCACGACAGTCAGGAGGATTAGTGGTGGGGAGCTGCAGAGGGCAGGGGTCACCCTTCTTCACGCCTGTGTCCCCATCTGCTTTCCAGGTTTCGGTTCATTGTCATCAGCAGATCGGTGGCCAAGGCGTTCTCCACCTGGCACAAGAAGGCTGCAGGAAAGCACAGGACCAGCAGAGGTACGGGAACAGGTCCCGCTGTCCAGGTGGGCCCTGCCCCACACTGGGTGACCACAGCCCCGTTAAAACGCACTCCCCACGGGGCTGCTCTGAAGAGCTTCCTCCTTTCCCAGCTTCCCAGGGGTGTCCTGACAAGCTGCTGCAGAGGCGGGTGAGGCTCTCCCTGCCCGTACTGCCAAGCCAGGGGCCAGGCACCGGGCAGCCAGACATGGAGAAGAAGACTTCTGCCAGGTGAGACCCTTGTGGGAAGAGATGAAAGGGGCCCTTGCACCCATGTAGGAGAGACATCCCGTTTGGAGACTGGCCGTAGGGACTGGGGAAGGTCCCTGGCACAGGCCCCATGCTTTGTATGAGCTTGTTTGCCCCATCGCAGGCCCCTTAGTGGGGAAGGTGGCGGATGTGGAGTGCACCCCACATCACTTTGCTTGCCCTTACAACAGACCTGAGGTGCAGTCCTCTGCCATCCGTCCCATGGGGCTCAGGAAAGACTTCCCCTTGCCATGGGAAACGGCCCCACCTCCCCTGCTTCTTCTGCCAGCCTGGGGAGCTTTGATACCCGCTGCAAGTGGGAGACCCAATTGCCCTGTGCTCATGCCGGCTCCTCCTGGTGTCTCTTTGCAGCGTGCTCCCCCCATGTCCAGGCAGCTCCCCCAAGACCAAGGAGGCAGGCAGGCAGGAGCCATTTCCTCCAGCCAGGCCCACCGCTGCAATCCCGTCCTCCGAAGGCTGCAAGAGAGTGCTGCAGGTATGTGCTCTGCCTTGCTGTAAGTACCGCGCCACTGAGACTCGGCTAAAGCCTCTTTGTGCGGAGAGCCGATCTGAAAGGATCCCTTGGCGTGCGTTCGTTGTAACCTGCCTGTCACCCCCTTCGGATCTAACCCCTACCTAACCCCCAGAAAGGCATCATAGAATCATCAAATCATAGAATCTTTAAGGTTGGAAAGGACCTCTAAGATCATCAAGTCCAACCGTCCACCCAGCACCACCATGTCTACTAAACAATGTCCCAAAGTGCCACGCCTACGCCTGTTTTTGAACACCTCCAGGGACGGGGACTCCACCACCTCTCTGGGCAGCCTGTTCCAATGCCTGACCACTCTTTTGGTGAAGAAATTTCTCCTAATGTCCAATCTAAACCTGCCCTGACACACCTTGAAGCCATTTCCTCTTGTCCTATCGCTTGTTACCTGGGAGAAGAGACCAACACCCACCTCACTACAACCTCCTTTGAGGTAGTTGTAGAGAGCGATCAGGTCTCCCCTTCAGCCTCCTCTTCTCCAGACTAAGGTTGCCATGAAACACTTTATTCTGGCCAGGGGCTATGGAAAATGTCCAAGTCCTTCCGAGGCGGTTGGCAGTGGAGGTCTTTGGTCACTCAGCCGTGCTTGCCATGCGTTGGCGTGACTCCGCGGCCCCTGATCTGGTAGGGGCAAAGCGCTGTCGACCGACCGGCTGAGGCAAGGGGCACCACCACTATGGGTCAGAGCCAAAGGAAGCCCCTCCAGGAGCTGAGACTAATCCTGGCTGCTGCTGCGTTTCCGTCCCCTCCAGGAGGTCTGGCAGCTGTCTGCAGAGTGGGAGCAAGTGAAGACCCGGTGGCAAGAGCGACGAGAGCAAGCGAAGGCAGAATGGGCGGCGTGGGAAGCCTGGGCTGCAGGGGAGGACCGCCAGCCGCCCCAGGTACGGGCAGTGATTGACACCGCTGAGAGCAGCAGCGACCCTCTCTGTCGGGGGTCTCCAGGGGGTTGGAGCAGGACTGACACCCAGCTGCAGGGCAGGGGTTTGCCTGCTCATCCCCGTGGGGGAGAGATGGGCAGCAGGATCCAAGGGGCAAAAGCAGCCGTCAGCCGTGGTGGTGGGCACGTGGTGCTTAGTCTCCCGGCTCCCAGGTCCTGCTGCAGGCTCCTTTCAAGAGGTCCTCTGGGGAACGGCACCTCTGTCTGCCGTCTGGTTTGCTGAGAGCATCTCCTCCTGGGCAGGCACTCGGCACTGGAGGCACTTGGATTCCCCACCCTCCGGCCCAGCCCAGGAGAAAGGAGGTCAACGAGAGGTGGAGGAAGGCGGAAAACCCTCTCCCAGCAGAGGAGATGGCAGCAGCAGCCCAGCTGAAGAGACTCCAGCCTGAGTAAGTGTGCGCTGGCTCTGGACACAGCCTGGGGCAGTCGAGCAGCCATGACCCCGCAGAGCTGTCCAGGTCCCCTGTCCCTTCATCCGGGGCTTGCGTAGGACAGAGGCTGAGGGATGCTGTTTCCCTGTTTGTCGCAGCCACCTTTCCCCACAAGCGGTCCAGGTCCTCAACAGGCTGGAGCCGCACCAAGCGCGGAGGAACATTTTCAGGCACATCGCTGAGAACAACAGGCGGCATCAAGAGCGGCAGAGGCAGCTCCCCTGGTAACTATCTCCAGAAAGGCACGGTGCTTCCTCCAGCTGCAGGGCCCATCCCTCCACGGAGGGCAGCCCCGGGGGGAAAGAGGGCATTTCTCTGACAGCCCTCGTGCGGCAGAAGCCGGTTTTGGAGGGTGGGTTTGGGCTGGACCTCCCTGACACCCAAGGGGCACTGCCTGGGCACCCAGAATTGGCTTTCCATGTGGGATGTAAAAGTGCTGTCTGAAGACAGAGGGATCCCTGTGATGGCTGGCGCTCCCCTTTCCAAACAGAGAGCACGTCCTTCCCTTGCAGAGTCCTGCCCCAAGACACCTTGCCCCGAGGGGGGACACCTGTACGGGACATCCAAGGTCTCAGCTCCACCTGACTCAGCCCCAGGCTGACCAGCTGCACCTGGGACCTTCTCCTGGGCTTGGGCATCAGGGGCCTCTCCCACTGAAGTGACACCTTGAAGCTTCATTGCAAGCAGATCCCATCATGGGTGGCCTGAGCTACGCCTGCAGGATTTCTCTGCCTTCTCTCCGTCCATAGAATCATTCGCTTTTCTTTCTTCCTCCCTAGCACTAGATGCTGGTACCGCAGCAGAGGAGAAGGTGCCGGGAGCGGTGGCGCCGGGAGGCTTCTCAGCTGCCAAGATCCACCTGTAAAGACAAAATAAAGAGGTCTGGAGCTGTTCCCATCTGGACCGGCTGGTCTGTGCCTGGTGATGGATCCATCTAAAGGGATTACACCCCCCCCCCCCCGACATGTGATCCCAGAACTGCTCGCAGGGGCAGGAGGGAATAAAGTCCACGCACACCCCACAGCGCGAACACGTCCACATCCCAACACACAGGCAGGACGATGCAGGTGGTGCTCGCGCTCTCCCCGGGAAACCAGCACAGAAAGAACCAGTGAGAGAAGCCTCACGTTCACAGCTCTGGTCCTCGTGGGGGACCTGAACCGCTCTGGTGCCTGCCGGACGGACAAATCCAGCAGGGATCAAGCGATGCAGGAGATTTCTAGTGCACATTTCCTGGCAGGGGTGATGGAGGAACGAAGGAGGAGAGGTGCTCTGCTGGACCTGGCCCTGGTGAACAAGGCAGAACTGGTTGGGGATTTGAAAGCCAGCAGCAGCCTTGGCTGCAGTGAGCCTGAGGTGGTAGAGTTGAGGATGCGGAGGGGAGGGAGCAGGGCAAAAAGCCAAGACCACAGCCCTGGCTTCCAGGAGAGCAGAGTTCCACCCCGCCAGAGACCCCAACTCTGCTCCCTGCTCTGGCCAGGCCCAGCCTTGGGAACCAGCTGGTGGCCACGAGGAGACAAAACAAGGCGGGGGAAGAGTGCGGTGGGGAGGCACGGCAAGTATCTGTTCAGAAAAATTGTCTGCTGGGCTGTCTGCGTCTTCCCCAGACAGGGAGATTCCCTGAGCCGTGGCTGACAGCTCCGAGCGATAAGGGTGTAAATCGACTTTTGCGAGAAACTCCCACAGAGCTAAAAACTGTAATGCTGACTTTTTGAGGTACTCCTCGAGCAAGTTCATGGGCAGACCTGTTAACACATGCTGTTACCTTACTCACAGTTGGAGGATTTTTTGCAGGGAACCACCGAACAAATTAAAACACGTCGGGGCTCTGGGGAAGTGTCTCATCAAGAGCTGTTTCAATAAGCCTTAAAATTGGGGGTGCCCCAACGCCAAATAGATGGGGTACCCTATGCTCAATTAGCCGTGATGGTCCAGCAGAAAAGCAAGGGAACAGCGGGAAAGGAGGGGCTGCTTAAGCCACAGAAGCAGTGTCCCTACAGTCCCCTGAGACAGGAGCTGAGAAAAATGGCTGGAGAAGATCAGGAGCAGGGAAAGGTGTGGCAGGGACCATACAAGAGCCAGCAGGGTCCCTAAACCAAGAAAGGCTCGCCTTCAAGAATAACAACCTTTTAATCTGCCTTAAGGCCCTGAAAGCAGAGTCACTCGACTTTATCGTGGATATGGGAGCACAAATGTTACCCCAAAAGTACTGTAGAAGCAGGGGGATTCAATACCACAGTTTAGGTAGCGTTGGGCTCAGAAATACCCACTTAGGGAGCTTTGGGGCTTAAAGCCTGTAATGCAGCATGTTTCTTGTGATCAGAAAAAACCATTTAGGGAGATTTTGGGCTCACATGCAGCTATTTGGGGAGATTTTTGGAGCCCAGGGAGCTTTTGGGCTGAGAAACCGCCACTTAGGGAGCTGTGGGACCGAGAAACTGCCACTTCAAGCTATTTTTCATTCTGAAGCACTGATTTAGGCAGCTCCTGGGCTCAAAACCAGCAATTTAGTGAGCTGTTGGGCTTCAGAAAACCCATTCAGGGAGCTTTGGAGTCAGAAAAACTCAGTTGGGGAGATTTTGGCATCCTGATCTTCTTTTTCGGGAGCTCTGGGGCTCCGAAACACTAACATAAGGCACTTTGTTGCTCAGAAGCATCAATTTAGGGAGCTTTTAGCAATTTTTTTGTGATCAGAAATAACCATTTAGGGAGCCTTTGGTCTCGGTCACCCTCCTTTAGGGTGGTTTTGGGCTCCCAAACACCCGTTTAGGGAGATTTTTGGCTCAGACACACCCACTTGGGGAGCTTTTAGTCTGCAAAACATCCACTTCAGAAACTTCTGGGCTGAAAAACCACCCCTAAGGGAGCTTTTGGGGTCTAAAGCAGTGATGTAGGGAGGTTTTGGGGTCTAAACCGCTGATTTATGGGGAGACAGTGGGGTAGCCCTGTATGTTCGGGAGTGCTTTGACTATGTAGAGCTTGACGATGGTGGTGACAGGGTTGAGCGTGTCTGGGTAAGAATCAGGGGGGAGGCCACCAAGGCAGGTGTCACGGTGGGAGTCTGTTATAGACCACCTAAGTAAGACACACTTACTCAGGGGCCTTGTTGCTCAGAAGCATAAATTTAGGGAGCTTTTGAGCTGAAAACCAGTAATCTAGCAATTTTTGGTGAAGAGAAAGAACCATTTAGGGAGCTTTTGGTCTCAGACACCCCCATTTAGCTGAGGAGTAGCTGCGGTCAGGGGGTGAGATGCCATGGCCGGCAGGCTGGGTTGGGTGAGCGCAGCAGGACGAGGCCTGTGCCCCGACAGGGCCCTTCCCAGGGCGGCCTGACTCCTCTGGAAAGGGCCTGGCCAGAAGCTTCTGGCGTTTGACTTTCTTCCTCTGAAGGTGCCTGAACTCAACCGCCAGAAAGCTACAGGATCATGACAGGCAGCTCTTGCTGCCCAAAATCACCCCCCTCCATCAGCGGGACCCAGCCCTGGGGTCTGTGGCAGCACGGGGGGCAGCAGGCGCAGGGCAGCTCCGTGAGGAGAGGCCTGGGCTGCCCCGGAGCCTTGCGGCTCACAAACACCCATGTAGGGATGTTTTGGGCTCACAGGCAGCAGTTCAGGGAGCTTTTGGGATTCAAAGATGACATTCACGGAGCTGTGGGATCAGACACAGCCTTGTAGGGAGATTTTTGGGTTCACACGGACCTATTTAGGGAGATTTTGGGCCCAGACACTGCCACGTAGGGAGCCGTTAGGCGAAGAAACAGCCACTTAGGGAAGTTTTGGGCTGAAAACCAGCTACTTAGGGAGCTTTTTGGGTCTGAACCACTGATTTAGGGAGCTTTTTGGGTCTGAACAACTGATTTGTGGAGCTTTTGGGCTGAGAAAAAGCCACCTAGGCAGTTTGTTGCTGAGAAACTGCCACGTAAGGAGCTTTGGGGCCGAGAACCTGCCACTTAAAGTAATTCTGCAGTCAGAAACACTGATTTAGGGAGCAAACGGGTTCAGAAACGGGGAATTTAGTTAGCCTTTGGGCATCAGAAAATGCATTCAGGGAGCTGTGGGATCAGAAACACCCGTGTAGAGATTTTTGGGTCAGAAACAGAAATTGAGGGAGCTATTGGGCTCACGCCCACCCACTTAGGGAGCTTTTAGCCTGAGAAACAGCCACTTAGGGAACTTTTGGGCTGAAATCCAGCCACTAAGGGAGCTTTTGTGGTCTAAACGACTGATTTAGGGACGTTTTGCTGTCTGAACCACAGATTTATGGAGCTTCTGGGGTCTAAACAACTGCTTTATGGAGCTTTTGGGCTGAGAAACAGCCACTTTGGGAGCTTTTGGTTTCTAAACCACGGCTTTAGGAAGCTTTTTGTGTCTGGAAAACACAGATTGGGAGCTTTCAGCATCCAAACCACCGATTTAGAGAGCTTTGGGGCTCAGAAACAGCAATTCAGTGAGCTTTTGGGCTTCAAAAGCACAATTTGGGGAGCTTTGGGCTCAGAAACAGCAATTCAGGGAGATTTGGACTAAACCCACTTATTTAGGGAGCTTTTTTCCCCTGAGAAACAGCCATTTAGGGATTTTTTTTTTTTTTGGCTCAGAAACAGCAATTTAGGGAGGTTTTGGGGTTCAAAGAAGCCATTCATTGAACTGTAGCGCTCAGAAACACCCATTGAGAGGGTTTGTTGGGGTCACGAACAGCCACTGAGGGAACTTTTGGGCTGAGAAAGAACCACTTAGGGAGCTGTGCGGCTGAGAAACGGCCAGTTCAAGCTATTTTGCAGTGTGGAACACTGATTTCGGCAGCTCCTGGGCTCAGCAACAGCAATTTAGTGAGCTGTTGGGCTTCAGAAAGCCCATTCAGGGAGCTTTGGGGTCAGAAACACTCAGTTTGGCAGCTTTCGGGATCCAAACCCACGGTTTAGGTAGCTTTGGGCTCAGCAATACCCACTTAGGGAGCTTTGGGGCTCAAACCCAAGAATTTAGGGATTGTTTTGGCACTCGGACACACCCATTTAGGGCGATTTTGGGCTCAGACACACCCATTTTGGGAGGTTTTTCATTCCGAAGGACACATGGAAGGCCACTTTGAGCTCAGAAAAACCAATGTGAGGAGCTCTTGGGCTCAGAAAAACCAGTATGAGGCACTTTTGGGAGTCAGAACAGCAGTGGAGGGATCTGTGGGGCTGCAAGCCAGGAATTTAGGGAGCTTTGGGCTCTAAACCAGATATTTTGGCAGCTTTGGGGCTCAGAAACAGGGATTTAGGGAGCTCTTGGGCTGAGCAACACCCCCCTAGGGAGCTTTTGGGCCTCCAAAACACTTACTTAGGCAGCTTTGGGGCTCTGAAACACAGTTTGGTAGCTTTCCAGATCCAAACCTTTGATTTGGGTTGTGTTGCAGCTCAGAACCATCCATTATAGGAGATTTGGCAGTCAAAACCACTTCTATGGGGAGCTCTGGGTCTCAGAAACACTAACATAGGGCGCTTGGTTGCTCAGAAGCATAAGTTTAGGGAGCTTTTGGGCTCAACCCCAGTAATTTAGCAAGGTTTTTTTTGTGATCAGAAATAACCATTTCGGGAGCCTTTGGTCTCGGTCACCCTCCTTTAGGGTGGTTTTGGGCTCCCAAACACCCGTTTAGGGAGACTTCTTGGCTCAGACACACCCACTTGGGGAGCTTTTAGTCTGCGAAACATCCACTTCAGAAACTTCTGGGCTGAAAAACGGCCACTAAGGGAGCTTTTGGGGTCTAAAGCAGTGGTGTAGGGAGGTTTTGGGGTCTAAACCGCTGATTTATGGGGAGACAGTGGGGTAGCCCTGTATGTTAGGGAGTGCTTTGACTATGTAGAGCTTGACGATGGTGGTGACAGGGTTGAGCATGTCTGGGTAAGAATCAGGGGGGAGGCCACCAAGGCAGGTGTCACGGTGGGAGTCTGTTATAAGCACATTTTGGGCTCTGCCTTTTGGGACTGGAACAGGTGGTGACAGCCCTGTCCTGTCCCCCTCCAGCAGCAGGAGGAGATGATCATCCCTGGATGACCCCCCACTATCCCCTGGGAGCCATGGGCCATTTCCCTCTAATGATCAATAAACCCCTTCAGCAAAGCTGCGCTCTGTGGGGGTGTGTGTCCCTGTCCATGTCCCCTTTCCTCTGCCAGTGCCCCGGGTCCTCTCTGGCTGCACCACCGCCATGAGCAGAGTGGCTGAGGGAGCCCGGAGGCCTGGGGTGTCTCTGTAAAGGAGATCCCCTTCCCACCCAGCACGTGGCCCCCGATCAGGGCAGATTAGGGCAAACTGGAGTGTCCCCCCAGGAGGCTGGGAGAGGCAAGGGGCAGATCGTGACAGCCCTTGGAGGACGCGGTGCTTTGGAGGCACAGCAGGAAACAGGTTCTTACCAGGGCTCCAGTGTGCGCCATCCCCCACATCGCACAACAGGGTGTCGGGGCAGGAGAGGAGCATGGACAGGCAGCCCGGAGCCCCGGGTCCTCTGCCCCGCTCTGGGAGGGGTGGTGGTTCCCTGCCCCATGGACTCAGCCCTCCTGGCTTCACAGGAGATTTCAGAGCCCCACGCTAGGCCCATGTGCCTTCCTGGACCCCCAGCCGCACACCCTTATTGGGGTCACCTGCCATCACAGACCAGGAAGGCAGGTCATGGGCTCCCAACACTGGACGGACCTCTGCCCATCCGTCGTCATGTGTGGCCCAGCTTTGTGGGACTTTGTGTTCATTATCTCTCGGCTGTGGTTTTGGCAGGAGCTGTCAGCTGGGAAACCAAAAAAGGGTTTCCTTTTTTTTGGAAAAAAAAAAAGAAAAAGGGGAATCCAGAACCCAAAATTTACCAAGACACAGGCGTGAGAGAGCAAACATGGAGCCAAGGACAAGAAACGAACCTCGCTGCTCACAGTAATTGGTGCGCCATGGAGAAAGCACAGGCGCCACTTCCAGGAAGGTCAGCCTGGACTCTGCAAGAGTGTGACCCAGGGGGTCCCTGGCCTGGGAGGGATGCGGGAATCGATAGAGCTGTGTGAACCCATGAGCGATGTGCAGGGGAAGGGGGAGCAGGAGGAATAAAGATGGGGATTGGCAGAATCATAGAATCATGGAATACCAGGTTGGAAGGGACCTCAAGGATTCTCTGGTGCAACCTTTCTTGGCAAAAGCTCCATCTAGACAAGATGTCCCAGCACCCCGTCCAGCCGAATCTTAAAAGTCTCCTCCAATGTTGGGGAATCCACCACTTCCCTGGGGAGATTATTCCAACGGCTGATTGATCTCTTTGTGAAAAATTTTCCTCTTGTGTCCCATCAGAATCTCCCCAGGAGTAACTTGCACCCATTACGCCTTGTCTTTTCCATGGGATTCCTTGTAAAAAAGGAGTCTCCATCTTCTTTGTAGCCACCCTTTGACTACTGGAACATGGTGAGGAGGTCTCCCCTAAGCCTTCTTTTACAAGGCTTAACAAACCCAGTTCTCTCAGCCTTTCCTCATATGGCACGCTTCCCAGTCCTTGGGTCATCTCCGTGGCCCTTCTCTGGACCCTCTCCAGCCTGTCATGTCTGTCATCTCCATACCTTGGTAGCATCCTCTGCTGCATTTTCTTCAATCTTTAATTTATTTACAGGCTTTAGACACTGATGGCACAGCTACAGGTGGTATCTTCTCTCTATTGTTAGCACTCTGTTAGATCTGTTACATCTCTGATAGACAGCATTTGTGTAAAAGTCAGATGCTAGAGCTATAAAATGCTAGTTTGTGAAATACTGTACATTTCATTTCCAGAAAGTACATGCAAGAAAAACATCTACCTTCTTAGCTCAACTGTCACAGCTCTGCTAAACAACACAAACTCGCAGGCAATCTGGTACGAGACCGCCAATTGTGCTGAACTTCAGACGGCCAATGTAAACTTAAGCATTTTCTTCAGTGAGTCTCCATGTACTGGTGCTGTTTTCCAGCTTGGTATATCCAGCCCTCTGTGCTGCTTTTAGTGAATGTATCTGCTCTACCCATACGTGCACCCCCCAATTTTATTATTCTTATCAAGCTCTTCTCCGTTCCTACGTATTCATGTCCATTAAATGATTTTTTGGGGGGATTTCTTTAACCCGTCTCCTCCCACATGCCCAAAGGAGATGCCAGCTTTGTCCCTGAAGCCATTAGAGCCCTCCACATGCTTCTGATGCACAGAGATTCCACCAAGAGCTCCTCGACCTCACTCACCTTGTGGGTCAGTTAGAAGCAGCTGCTTCACAGTTCCAAGGTTATGGTGCTAAGCTTTCTATCTCTGCTGTAGGAGTGTCTAAAAAAATTCACTCCATAGCCAATGTGACTATGAAGCAGGTATCCTTTATTGCAGCGCTGGGAGTCGCACATGGATATTTCCACGAACGTGCGTCTCGACAAGAAACAAATTGTACGTGATTTCTATTACAAAAGCGTTACATATTCATTAGGTTTCCGATAAATGTAATACATATTCATTATTATTCCGGGAACTCATGAATATATGCTAATGTCCTGATACGCCTGCGCAGTTTCTTTCTCGGGTAGTCGTCAGGGGTCGTCCTCCTCAAATCTTCCTCTTTCACCTCTTCTTCAGTGTACACAGGTGTGTGACCTCTTCTTCATGATCTCCATTTTCAAGCTCAGCAACTTGTTACCCGTCCTGCCCAGATGGTCCCAGGCTTGTTGGCATATTGGGCCCCCTCTATCAGGATGCCTCAAACTTTGTGTCTTTTTTTCTAGTTCATACCCAAGGACTGTTCCCTAATTTACGGCTTCTCTTACTCTGTTTCTACATTCCAGCTATTTTACTAATTGTTTTCTTTCGTACTGGAGCATGAGACAGGCGAAGCCTGAGTTTGTGGGGCCTGACTCAAGTGTTTTTAAAATGGTTCTACACTAGTTAGTTTCCCTTATTCACCCTGAGGAGGAAGGAGCAGCAGAGACACCGGGTGACGGACTGACCACAACCCCCATTCCCCGTCCCCCTGTGCCGCTGGGGCGGGAGGAGGGAGAAAATTTGGAGTAAATTTAAGCCGGGGAAGCACAGAAGGCTGGGGGGGAGGTGTTTTAAGATTTGGTTTTATTTCTCATTCCTCTGTTTTGCTTGGTAATAAATTGGATTAATTTTCTTTTCTAAATTGAGCCTGTTTTGCCCATGACAGTAATTAGGGAACGATCTCTCCCCGTCCTTATCTCAACCCACGAGCCTCTCATTATAGTTTCTCTCCTCTGTCCAGCTGAGGAAGGGGGGCGTGTGATGGAGCAGCTCTGGTGATCAACCCACCACATTGTGAAGCACTACTGAGCCATAGCTACAACGTTGGTGTGTTATCAGGGCTGGTTTGGTCACAGATCCAACACACGGCACCGTATAGGCTGCTACGGAGAAAATGAACTCCGTCCCCACCAAAAGATGTTGGTGCAGGGGGCAGACGGGGATTTTGGAACAGGACTGGGGAGAAAGGGATGAATGTTTCCCTGGACAAGAGGTGAAATCTCTCTCCTCTCTCCCCAGCTGTGCTGTCTCCCTCCTGACGTCATAATGCACCTTCAAATGACGCAGGTTGATGTCACAGGGGGATGCCCCACATCACAGGGAGGTCTCCCCAGCGCCACGTCGGTGCTGGCACTTCCCGGCGAGGCCTGGGATCTGCTGGGCACTGCTCAGGGGCTCTCCACTGCTGCCCTTCGGAGCTGCTCCACAGCCAGGAGCAGGGTCAGGAGGCAGCGGGGCTGTGCTGGGGGACCCTCGCTGACAGGCAGAGCAGGGGCACGTCAGAGAGGAGTTTTGGGAGAGGAGCTGCGAAGAGCATCCCTTTCCCTGAGCTGAGGGCAAGCAGCCAGCGCGATGGAGGGCTGCTGCACCGTGGCCGTCAGCTTGGAGCTGAGCAGCTCGTTCCCCACGCTCCTGCGGCTCTCCACCAAGGGTGAGGGGTCTGGGAGCTCCTTCCCCAGGGGTTGCGCTGGGGCTGTCTGCTGTCAAAAGCTGCGGGGGGTGGCTGGAGAGGGCTGGGGTTTGCCACGAGAACCCTGCCCGAGGGTCCCACAGGGCTCAGGGGACAATGTAGCGACCAGAACTCCTGGCTGCCCGCAGCCCCCAGGCTCCCATGGGCATGGCTTGGTGCCCTGGCGAGGGGGGCCACCCAGGGCCAGCTTTCCCTGGGGGCTGGTACCTCTTGGGGTTCTGGCTCTGGGATGAAAAGGGGTCCTGCATCCCAGGGGCTGGGGGGTCCTTCAGCTCTCACAGGGCTCTCGTGAGCCAGCTGGAAATGCCTCTGCTGTAAATCAGCCCTTGACTTTGAACTAGTCTCCTTTGGGAGAACCTCCGTTCCTTCCCTCTGGAGCCTCTTGTGGTGCCAGGCTGGCAGATCACATCCTGGGCTGTGGGGTGCCATCCCTTTCTGGGCGTTAGGTGGCCACAGCCCTGATCCAGAGCCCTTCCCACGTCCCCTCTTCTGCTCCAGCCCTGCCCCGGGAGCAGAGCAAGGCGGGCAGTCTGAAATGGGGGCACAGCCCCCTTGCCGAGAGACACTGAGCTGGCTGGCCTGGAGCCTGACACCTCTTTCCCTTGCTTTCCAGAGGTTGTGGCTATCTGGGACGCTGTGTCCGCGTACATCCTGGCACAGATGAAGCTGGACAAGGTGGGTTGGCCTCTTGGTCTCTCTTTGTCCTGGACAGCCTGGGCGCTGGGGAGCGATCCCTCCCTGAGCATCGTGGCCGCACACCGAGACAACCTCATGTACCCGCAGCTGCTGCTTGGTCAACCAGGAGAAAAATCAAGTCCGGACCTAGTCTGAGAAAGAATTCAGTGCACGATGGGGCTTCACTCTTCCCTGTGGTCAGAGTGGAGAGACCAAGCAGAGAGACGGGGGATTATGCTGGGTCCATACCAAGGGTAACGGCTGGGAATCAGTCCCAGGTGTATTCCCTGGGCTGGAAATGTCTGGGATTTTCTGTGGCCAAGGGATGGCAGCAAGTATTTTGAGGAGGGCAAGAAAACAAATGGAGAACATGGGCCTTTTCCAAAGTTTTCACTTCACCCATCATCAGCCTTTTGTCTTTTTTCCTGGGCAGGGTGTCCTGCTCACAGGACTTGGGACCTTCGCTGTGGTCCGAGAGCAATTGCAGGGCAACGAAGAGGCATATGCGATTCGAAGACCAGTCTTCCAGCCGGACATCGATGCGTTACATCTGCAGGAGCTGGTGTTCCCTACAGTGGTTATCCCCGGTGAGAAGGCAGTGGCCACCCTCCACTTTCCCCCTCCACGTCTGGGGAAGGATGTGTGCTCTCTGCTCTTTGGAAAGGGCTGGGAGATGTCGGGAATGGCCTCCAAAGGTCAGGGGACAGCTTGAGCTCCCCCAAAACAAACCACTCCCCGAGAGCTGTTTTATAAACGACCGTTTCCCCGGCGTATCGTTACGAATCTTACACGGAAATTTGGCCTGCTGTGGCAGTGACGATGTTCCTCCTCCTCGCAGGCAACGTCAAGATCAAGCCGCTGAACTACAAGTGGCTGTCGCGAGCCACCTGCTTCCCGCAGCACGTGGTGGCGGAGTGTGTGCGAGAGACCATACGCTTGTACTCGTTCCAACTGCAGAACGGGCGGCGCCTCGCCTTCGCCTTCAAGGACATTGGCGTTCTGTCCTGCAAAGACGACGTCCTGTGCATGCGGTTTTATTACGACTGCGTCACCGGGCTGGAGGGGAAGGCCAGCCGGATTGCGCTGCTTCGCACTGTAAGTTGCTCAGGTTTTGAGGGCTGCTTCCGTTCTTTGGGAGCTTATGGAAGGGTGAGCAACCCAATCACCCTCGGCCAGCCTGGACGTGGCAGGCCAGTCAAACGCCTTTCCCCACACTCACCCCCGCTGACTTCTCCATTAGCAAAGAAAGTTTCTGCTGAGTTTCTGGGTCCTCGCCCTGCCAAAAGCCCGGCACTGTTACTGCACAGGCTCAGCGTTTGCTGTGCAGCTTCTCCAGAGCAGAGCAAGGGCTAATGCTCCTGGAGGAGGATTTGGAAGACTGGTTTGGAGAAGTGGCTTTCTTTTGGAGCGGGAGACAGGTCTGCTTCCTTTGGGAGCCAAAAGAGAACTGCCTTGGAAGCCTTCTAACAGCTCCATGTCACTTTGCAGAGGCTGTGGATGCCGGGTGCCAAGGTCTCCGGTGGAGCAACCACCGCTCGGGGGATGCAGGCTGCACCTGCCCAAGCGTTCCCGAGGTGAGTGCCTTTCCTCTGCAGCCCTTGACCAACCGAAGTCCTGAAGTCCCTGGTTTCTGGTTAAATAACGCTGATCTGGGGCTACGTGTGTGTTTTCTGGTGTTGGGGGCAGATTGCCAACAAAACCTGTGCGTGGCCACCAAGGACAAGGGATGCCATGCCTCGCACGACAGTCAGGAGGATTAGTGGTGGGGAGCTGCAGAGGGCAGGGGTCACCCTTCTTCACGCCTGTGTCCCCATCTGCTTTCCAGGTTTCGGTTCATTGTCATCAGCAGATCGGTGGCCAAGGCGTTCTCCACCTGGCACAAGAAGGCTGCAGGAAAGCACAGGACCAGCAGAGGTACGGGAACAGGTCCCGCTGTCCAGGTGGGCCCTGCCCCACACTGGGTGACCACAGCCCCGTTAAAACGCACTCCCCACGGGGCTGCTCTGAAGAGCTTCCTCCTTTCCCAGCTTCCCAGGGGTGTCCTGACAAGCTGCTGCAGAGGCGGGTGAGGCTCTCCCTGCCCGTACTGCCAAGCCAGGGGCCAGGCACCGGGCAGCCAGACATGGAGAAGAAGACTTCTGCCAGGTGAGACCCTTGTGGGAAGAGATGAAAGGGGCCCTTGCACCCATGTAGGAGAGACATCCCGTTTGGAGACTGGCCGTAGGGACTGGGGAAGGTCCCTGGCACAGGCCCCATGCTTTGTATGAGCTTGTTTGCCCCATCGCAGGCCCCTTAGTGGGGAAGGTGGCGGATGTGGAGTGCACCCCACATCACTTTGCTTGCCCTTACAACAGACCTGAGGTGCAGTCCTCTGCCATCCGTCCCATGGGGCTCAGGAAAGACTTCCCCTTGCCATGGGAAACGGCCCCACCTCCCCTGCTTCTTCTGCCAGCCTGGGGAGCTTTGATACCCGCTGCAAGTGGGAGACCAAATTGCCCTGTGCTCATGCCGGCTCCTCCTGGTGTCTCTTTGCAGCGTGCTCCCCCCATGTCCAGGCAGCTCCCCCAAGACCAAGGAGGCAGGCAGGCAGGAGCCATTTCCTCCAGCCAGGCCCACCGCTGCAATCCCGTCCTCCGAAGGCTGCAAGAGAGTGCTGCAGGTACGTGCTCTGCCTTGCTGTAACTACCGCGCCACTGAGACTCGGCTAAAGCCTCTTTGTGCGGAGAGCCGATCTGAAAGGATCCCTTGGCGTGCGTTCGTTGTAACCTGCCTGTCACCCCCTTCGGATCTAACCCCTACCTAACCCCCAGAAAGGCATCATAGAATCATCAAATCATAGAATCTTTAAGGTTGGAAAGGACCTCTAAGATCATCAAGTCCAACCGTCCACCCAGCACCACCATGTCTACTAAACCATGTCCCAAAGTGCCACGCCTACGCCTGTTTTTGAACACCTCCAGGGACGGGGACTCCACCACCTCTCTGGGCAGCCTGTTCCAATGCCTGACCACTCTTTTGGTGAAGAAATTTCTCCTAATGTCCAATCTAAACCTGCCCTGACACACCTTGAAGCCATTTCCTCTTGTCCTATCGCTTGTTATCTGGGAGAAGAGACCAACACCCACCTCACTACAACCTCCTTTGAGGTAGTTGTAGAGAGCGATCAGGTCTCCCCTTCAGCCTCCTCTTCTCCAGACTAAGGTTGCCATGAAACACTTTATTCTGGCCAGGGGCTATGGAAAATGTCCAAGTCCTTCCGAGGCGGTTGGCAGTGGAGGTCTTTGGTCACTCAGCCGTGCTTGCCATGCGTTGGCGTGACTCCGCGGCCCCTGATCTGGTAGGGGAAAAGCGCTGTCGACCGACCGGCTGAGGCAAGGGGCACCACCACTATGGGTCAGAGCCAAAGGAAGCCCCTCCAGGAGCTGAGACTAATCCTGGCTGCTGCTGCGTTTCCGTCCCCTCCAGGAGGTCTGGCAGCTGTCTGCAGAGTGGGAGCAAGTGAAGACCCGGTGGCAAGAGCGACGAGAGCAAGCGAAGGCAGAATGGGCGGCGTGGGAAGCCTGGGCTGCAGGGGAGGACCGCCAGCCGCCCCAGGTACGGGCAGTGATTGACACCGCTGAGAGCAGCAGCGACCCTCTCTGTCGGGGGTCTCCAGGGGGTTGGAGCAGGACTGACACCCAGCTGCAGGGCAGGGGTTTGCCTGCTCATCCCCGTGGGGGAGAGATGGGCAGCAGGATCCGAGGGGCAAAAGCAGCCGTCAGCCGTGGTGGCGGGCACGTGGTGCTTAGTCTCCCGGCTCCCAGGTCCTGCTGCAGGCTCCTTTCAAGAGGTCCTCTGGGGAACGGCACCTCTGTCTGCCGTCTGGTTTGCTGAGAGCATCTCCTCTTGGGCAGGCACTCGGCACTGGAGGCACTTGGATTCCCCACCCTCCGGCCCAGCCCAGGAGAAAGGAGGTCAACGAGAGGTGGAGGAAGGCGGAAAACCCTCTCCCAGCAGAGGAGATGGCAGCAGCAGCCCAGCTGAAGAGACTCCAGCCTGAGTAAGTGTGCGCTGGCTCTGGACACAGCCTGGGGCAGTCGAGCAGCCATGACCCCGCAGAGCTGTCCAGGTCCCCCGTCCCTGCATCCGGGGCTTGCGTAGGACAGAGGCTGAGGGATGCTGTTTCCCTGTTTGTCGCAGCCACCTTTCCCCACGAGCGGTCCAGGTCCTCAACAGGCTGGAGCCGCACCAAGCGCGGAGGAACATTTTCAAACACGTCGCTGAGAACAACAGGCGGCATCAAGAGCGGCAGAGGCAGCTCCCCTGGTAACTATCTCCAGAAAGGCACGGTGCTTCCTCCGGCTGCAGGGCCCATCCCTCCACGGAGGGCAGCCCCGGGGGGAAAGAGGGCATTTCTCTGACAGCCCTCGTGCGGCAGAAGCCGGTTTTGGAGGGTGGGTTTGGGCTGGACCTCCCTGACACCCAAGGGGCACTGCCTGGGCACCCAGAATTGGCTTTCCATGTGGGATGTAAAAGTGCTGTCTGAAGACAGAGGGATCCCTGTGATGGCTGGCGCTCCCCTTTCCAAACAGAGAGCACGTCCTTCCCTTGCAGAGTCCTGCCCCAAGACACCTTGCCCCGAGGGGGGACACCTGTACGGGACATCCAAGGTCTCAGCTCCACCTGACTCAGCCCCAGGCTGACCAGCTGCACCTGGGACCTTCTCCTGGGCTTGGGCATCAGGGGCCTCTCCCACTGAAGTGACACCTTGAAGCTTCTTTGCAAGCAGATCCCATCATGGGTGGCCTGAGCTACGCCTGCAGGATTTCTCTGCCTTCTCTCCGTCCATAGAATCATTCGCTTTTCTTTCTTCCTCCCTAGCACTAGATGCTGGTACCGCAGCAGAGGAGAAGGTGCCGGGAGCGGTGGCTGTTAGCGAAGGCGCCGGGAGGCTTCTCAGCTGCCAAGATCCACCTCTAAAGACAAAATAAAGAGGTCTGGAGCTGTTCCCATCTGGACCGGCTGGTCTGTGCCTGGTGATGGATCCATCTAAAGGGATTACCCCCCCCCCCCCCCCGACATGTGATCCCAGAACTGCTCGCAGGGGCAGGAGGGAATAAAGTCCACGCACACCCCACAGCGCGAACACGTCCACATCCCAACACACAGGCAGGATGATGCAGGTGGTGCTCGCGCTCTCCCCGGGAAACCAGCACAGAAAGAACCAGTGAGAGAAGCCTCACGTTCACAGCTCTGGTCCTCGTGGGGGACCTGAACCGCTCTGGTGCCTGCCGGATGGACAAATCCAGCAGGGATCAAGCGATGCAGGAGATTTCTAGTGCACATTTCCTGGCAGGGGTGATGGAGGAACGAAGGAGGAGAGGTGCTCTGCTGGACCTGGCACTGGTGAACAAGGCAGAACTGGTTGGGGATTTGAAAGCCAGCAGCAGCCTTGGCTGCAGGGAGCCTGAGGTGGTAGAGTTGAGGATGCGGAGGGGAGGGAGCAGGGCAAAAAGCCAAGACCACAGCCCTGGCTTCCAGGAGAGCAGACTTCCACCCTGCCAGAGACCCCAACTCTGCTCCCTGCTCTGGCCAGGCCCAGCCTTGGGAACCAGCTGGTGGCCACGAGGAGACAAAACAAGGGGGGAGAAGAGTGGGGTGGGGAGGCACGGCAAGTATCTGTTCAGAAAAATTGTCTGCTGGGCTGTCTGCGTCTTCCCCAGACAGGGAGATTCCCTGAGCCGTGGCTGACAGCTCCGAGCGATAAGGGTGTAAATCGACTTTTGCGAGAAACTCCCTCAGAGCTAAAAACTGTAATGCTGACTTTTTGAGGTCCTCCTTGAGTAAGTTCATGGGCAGACCTGTTAACACATGCTGTTACCTTACTCACAGTTGGAGGATTTTTTGCAGGGAACCACCGAACAAATTAAAACACGTCGGGGCTCTGGGGAAGTGTCTCGTCAAGAGCTGTTTCAATAAGCCTTAAAATTGGGGGTGCCCCAACGCCAAATAGATGGGGTACCCTCTGCTCAATCAGCCGTGATGGTCCAGCAGAAAAGCAAGGGAACAGCGGGAAAGGAGGGGCTGCTTAAGCCACAGAAGCAGTGTCCCTACAGTCCCCTGAGACAGGAGCTGAGAAAAATGGCTGGAGAAGATCAGGAGCAGGGAAAGGTGTGGCAGGGACCATACAAGAGCCAGCAGGGTCCCTAAACCAAGAAAGGCTCGCCTTCAAGAATAACAACCTTTTAATCTGCCTTAAGGCCCTGAAAGCAGAGTCACTCGACTTTATCGTGGATATGGGAGCACAAATGTTACCCCAAAAGTACTGTAGAAGCAGGGGGATTCAATACCACAGTTTAGGTAGCGTTGGGCTCAGAAATACCCACTTAGGGAGCTTTGGGGCTTAAAGCCTGTAATGCAGCACGTTTTTTGTGATCAGAAATAACCATTTAGGGAGCCTTTGGTCTCGGTCACCCTCCTTTAGGATGGTTTTGGGCTCCAAAACACCCGTTTAGGGAGATTTTTGGCTCAGTCACACCCACTTGGGGAGCTTTTAGTCTGCAAAACATCCACTTCAGAAACTTCTGGGCTGAAAAACCACCACTAAGGGAGCTTTTGGGGTCTAAAGCAGTGATGTAGGGAGGTTTTGGGGTCTAAACCGCTGATTTATGGGGAGACAGTGGGGTAGCCCTGTATGTTAGGGAGTGCTTTGACTATGTAGAGCTTGACGATGGTGGTGACAGGGTTGAGCGTGTCTGGGTAAGAATCAGGGGGGAGGCCACCAAGGCAGGTGTCACGGTGGGAGTCTGTTATAGACCACCTAAGTAAGACACACTTACTCAGGGGCCTTGTTGCTCAGAAGCATAAATTTAGGGAGCTTTTGAGCTGAAAACCAGTAATCTAGCAATTTTTGGTGAAGAGAAAGAACCATTTAGGGAGCTTTTGGTCTCAGACACCCCCGTTTAGCTGAGGAGTAGCTGCGGTCAGGGGGTGAGATGCCATGGCCGGCGGGCTGGGTTGGGTGAGCGCAGCAGGAGGAGGCCTGTGCCCTGACAGGGCCCTTCCCGGGGCGGCCTGACTCCTCTGGAAAGGGCCTGGCCAGAAGCTTCTGGCGTTTGACTTTCTTCCTCTGAAGGTGCCTGAACTCAACCGCCAGAAAGCTACGGGATCATGACAGGCAGCTCTTGCTGCCCAAAATCACCCCCCTCCATCAGTGGGACCCAGCCCCGGGGTCTGTGGCAGCACGGGGGGCAGCAGGCGCAGGGCAGCTCCGTGAGGAGAGGCCTGGGCTGCCCCGGAGCCTTGCGGCTCACAAACACCCATGTAGGGATGTTTTGGGCTCACAGGCAGCAGTTCAGGGAGCTTTTGGGATTCAAAGATGACATTTGCGGAGCTGTGGGATCAGACACAGCCTTGTAGGGAGATTTTTGGGTTCACACGGACCTATTTAGGGAGATTTTGGGACCAGACACCGCCACGTAGGGAGCCGTTAGGCGAAGAAACAGCAACTTAGGGAAGTTTTGGGCTGAAAACCAGCCACTTAGGGAGCTTTTTTGCTGATAAAGAGCTACTTAGGGAGCTTTTGGTTTTGTAAAGCACTGATTTAGGAAGCTTTTTGCGTCTGGAAAAAACAGTTTGGGAGCTTTCAGGATCCAAACCACCAATTTAGAGATCTTTGGGGCTCAAAAACGTCATTTTAGGGAGATTTGGACTAAACCCACTTTTTTACGAACCTTTAGGGCTCAGAAACACCCGTTGAGGGATTTGTTGAGATCACAGACAGCAATTTAGGGAGCTTTTGGGATTGAAAGAAGACCTTCATGGAGCTGTGGGATCAGACACACCCTTGTAGGGAGATTTTGGGTTCACACAGACCTATTTAGGGAGCTTTTGGGCCTCCAAAACACTTACTTAGGCAGCTTTGGGGCTCTGAAACACAGTTTGTTAACTTTCGAGATCAAAAATTTTGATTTGGGTTGTGTTGCAGCTCAGAAACATCCATTATAGGAGATTTGGTAAGTCAAAAACACTTGTATGGGGAGCTCTGGGTCTCAGAAACACTAACATAGGGCGCTTGGTTGCTCAGAAGCATAAATTTAGGGAGCTTTTGGGCTCAACCCCAGTAATTTAGCAAGTTTATTTTGTGATCAGGAATAAACATTTAGGGAGCCTTTGGTCTCGGTCACCCTCCTTTAGGGTGGTTTTGGGCTCCCAAACACCCATTTAGGGAGATTTTTGGCTCAGACACACCCACTTGGGGAGCTTTTAGTCTGCGAAACATCCACTTCAGAAACTTCTGGGCTGAAAAACCACCCCTAAGGGAGCTTTTGGGGTCTAAAGCAGTGATGTAGGCAGGTTTTGGAGTCTAAACCGCTGATTTATGGGGAGACAGTGGGGTAGCCCTGTATGTTAGGGAGTGCTTTGACTATGTAGAGCTTGACGATGGTGGTGACAGGGTTGAGCGTGTCTGGGTAAGAATCAGGGGGGAGGCCACCAAGGCAGGTGTCACAGTGGGAGTCTGTTATAGGCACATTTTGGGCTCTGCCTTTCGGGACTGGAACAGGTGGTGACAGCCCTGTCCTGTCCCCCTCCAGCAGCAGGAGGAGATGATCATCCCTGGATGACCCCCCACTATCCCCTGGGAGCCATGGGCCATTTCCCTCTAATGATCAATAAACCCCTTCAGCAAAGCTACGCTCTGTGGGGTGTGTGTCCCTGTCCATGTCCCCTCTCCTCT